>NC_037673.1:115811991-116047348 GCF_003255815.1 Theropithecus gelada
TCGGCTCCCGCTATTTGTCACGTCCTCCTGTAACCGCACATGCTGGCGAAAGCACTGCCCGGGTTATCAGGGTGCCCCAGATTGCAGACTGAGATGCTGGCCTGAGATTGTAATCCAACCTTGCATTGTAAAACAGGCAGAGACCAGAGCCCTGCTTTGAGATCATTCGATGGAGACTTCCTTTGAGGAAGAAAGTGTGTGTGTGTGTGTGTGTGTGTGTGTGTGTGTGTACATGACTGCACATGTGGCACTGGAGCCCTCAGCACCTGCTTCAAAGACACCTGATGAGCGCCCAGGCTCTTCGGACTCCGGGCGACTGATAGGCACGTTCAAGACCAGGCTGACCCAACAGGCTTAGGCACCTCGAATATGTTTATTGCTTCAGTGACACTGTATTCCTAAACCAACAGATTTTCTAAAACACAGAAGCTCTATGTAGAAAGAGCAGTATCCCTAGAGGAATCATGGAAAGAATCAAACAGTAGTTCAGTGCCCAGTGTTGAAACAAGAAAATCCTTGGATTGCTTAAGACTGATAATTCTATCCCTACATAATTATTTTTGTAGGGGGAGGTGGGGATCAGTACTTCCTCAGTGCAGGACATATTTCTGCATTTAAAAAATTAATTGGAAGCTTTGCTATCATAACAGCAGTATTATACAAATGGTTTCTTCATCTATAAAGTGATTGCCTGGTTGCTGGGGTCCTATCTAATTTTAATAGTTGCTCTGAGTTCTTCTACATTTCAGTTTATTCTTGCTACTGTCTTGCTATGAAAGTAGAATATTCTCCTACTTCCTTGATAATAATCCATTTAAGAGATGCTCAAATCACATTCTAAGTAGAAACTATTCGTTGAGGGTAAGGATAACAAAGCTATGTGGCTTTGTTAATAAATCACTGTTAAGTGCTGCTTATCGCAGCCGATATTTTTATCCTGGTTTGAATCCTGTGTTACACAGAAGTGTTTCCACACTGTTTTCACTAAGGAAACATTATGCTTTGCAGTGTAAACATATGACTGCATCTCTCTTTAAGGAAAGAAATAATTATCACATTTAATTAAACACTTAGACACATTTATTGCCACCGTCTAATTAGATCTGTCATGAGGAGTTAAGTCAGCAAGCTATTGTTGTTGTTGTTTTTAGAGATAGGGTCTCGCTATGTTGCCCGAGCTGGTCTTGAACTCCTGGGCTCAAGCAATCCTCCTGCCTCAGCCTCCTGAGTAACTGGGACTACAGGGGCCCTCAAGTAATTGTTAATATTCTAGCTAATAACACAATTTGCTTTGTTGTGGATTTTTGGATGCCTTTTCTCTTCCATACACATTTAATTGCCTCCCCCATTCACTGCCCATCTTTTGAGTTTTTACTTGTAATCTGAGTAAATAGAGTTTAGGGAAGTAGACTAGCACCTACTCCTCTGTAAAATAGGAATCCCTTAGATACTGAATGTGTTGTGTTAAGCTCTTTGGATTGACATATGTAGACTTTATAAACCATTATATTAATCTATATTATGTGATGATTTAAGAATCATTAATAAATCAATGAATAAAACAAGGTTCTACCAAAATCACAGTGATCCTGCACAAATGGGCCTCTTAAACATTTTCTTTAAGGGCAACTTTTACTCTGTGTGCCTTTTGTTCCAGTGTGTTTAAACTCACCAAGAAAAGTTGGTGTGAGTTGAGAAATCTCATGTTTGTTGTCTCTTGATTTTCTATTTCAGACTACATTGCTAGACAGAGTCGCTGTGTATGTGTTGAGCTGTTGTGAGGACAGGCTGTCCTGGGATCCTAAACAGAATAGCAGAAACCTGGGGGTGAACACACGGCAGAGGCCAGGAACAGAGTATTTTATGAGGCCAGTTCTTTGCAATTCTCATTCTGTTGAAATGGAGGAAAGGGTGTGTGGAGAGGAATGATTGCATCCAAACAGTACTAATTAGGAAATGCTGAGTTGGAGGAGGAGTGAATTTCTATGTGACTTATGGCTTGGAGAACTTCACAGAGGTAATCTTTAAAGTTGAGTCTGCTGCAGTGCCAGGCACTGCAGAGGTCTCATATTTAATTGATACAGTTAATCCTCTTCTGCAGGAGATAGCCCAATGTGGTAGTAACACCCTGGAGATTTCATTCGTTCTCAGAATTGAGCTTTGCTCTACCTCATGTAGAATGGTCCATTCCCCACGCCTTCCATTTATGCCTGATAGCAGTTGAAGGGGCTGAACATGAGATAACCTCCAGGAGACAGGGGAGAAACAGTGATGATAAATAAGGGCCACCTGCTTTTTCACAGAGGGGAATGGCATAGGGGCTATTAGTACAATCCCAGTGCCAGGGGCATTGACTTTGGCAATGGCGACACGCACAGGGGCCAACCTGGATAACAAAATGGACAATTTCCCCTGCTTTGGCATTCTCCGGGATCTCTGGCTCTGATACAGAAGTTAAGGGAAGGAATTGTGTGCTGCCAGATTAACTTTTATCACCTCACCCCTCCTCATACTGCCCGCATCCTGCATTTAATACCAAATGCACACAACAAGAACTCAACAAACACTGAAAAGGCCCTCGTAACACCCAATCTTTGTGTTTCCCTGTGGCTAAGAATTTTCTTCCTATACTCTTGTGTCTGGTTTCGATGACTGTGGCCCCGGAGTCTGAGCCAACTGCAGTTTCTAAGTTTTTATACTTCAGCTGTGCTGCCCAGTAGCTGAAAATGAGTGATTTGTAGAGGGTAAAAAACAAAAACAGAGACAGAGAACCATGTTGCAAAATGTAAAGGAGGTCAGCTCATTTTTAGCCTACATTTTGGCCTGAAGAGGAGGAAATGAGCTACAAGTGGAGTGTAGATAATTCTAGAATGGCAGAGCCAAGGGGCATCTTGGAAACCACCTGGTCTGTGGCCTTATACCCTGTGGTTGCTGTTCCTCAGCTTTGGAGGTGTCCACCTCCTTAGTCCAGCTTGCAGGAGGAGAGCACCATTCATTTACACAGCAGGCATTTACTGAGCTCCTGCTTTGTGCCTGGTACAGCACACCCTTCTCATGTTTACATGAAAGCCTTGGGATTTGAGAAGGCAGGTAACTTGCGGAAAGATGCCTGTTGATAAGAAGGAGTCCCCGAAGGTAAGTTGCTAATGGCAATAATGGGTTTGGAAGTCTCTTGTGTTTCACCAAGGAAAGTAAAGGTACTTCCTTAGTCAGGACAGTAGAATGATATTCAAAATATTTGTCTTTCTCAACAATAAGAAACTCAAAGAAGCACATTTCTTCCAACATCTGTTTCAAATAACCAGTGGTATTACTGAAACAAACCTGATTCCATAGGATTTTGTTTTACATCAGACAGAAGGTACCTGAGAATTGTTTGAAAATGTCACAGGCTCAGCAATAATCAAATCATACCCAGCCCATCCTTTTAGAGAGCAGTTGCTTTATCTCTGGAAGCAAGTGTTTATGGTTCAGAACCAAAGTAGCTGAGGTTCAGAACCGGCTGCAAAGCTGGGTGTGTGCCAAAAAGCTTGTTTTCCTAGGCTTGCCCTTTTCCATATAGGACAAGGGGGATTAAAAACCAACACGGTGATGTTTCTGTCAAGACGACTGGGGGCTAGGTGTACAGATCTTTTCCACTAAAAACAAAAACAAGGGTTGCGGGGAGGTGGTCACAGGAATGAGACTCCGGGTTAACTTGTGAACACCTCTGGGTTAGTTTCTTTAATAACAGATAATTAAATTAAGTTCAAAATTCCACTTGTAGTTTCCTTAAACATCGGGAATAAAGATGACTTTAGTCAAGAAGTAGTTGGTTCCAATGACTTTGCTGGAATCAGCACCTCCTGTCTCAGCCCCTGCTGGCTGTGTGGCTTTGGACAATCTGCTTTGCTCTCTGAGCCTGTTTCTTCACCAGAGTAAAAACTGGGGATAGTATTTACGTTGTAGGATTGTTGTGCAGATTAAAGCAGATGTTCCTCTGCTGTGTCAGTGTGCAGAAGGCACCTATTAAGTGGAGGACTTGGTTAGATTGGCCAAATAGGTCTCGTTCCAGTAAGCCTTAGTACTGAGCCACAGTGGAGTAGAGAGGGAAAGTAGTAACTTGTGTCATATGTGATTTTAGCATGAATTCTTTTTTCCTTTAACGATGCCAGAGGAGCCCAGAGAATGGGGTGAATGTAGCACAACTTCAATGATTGCCAGCTGCAGGGTCACATGATTATATAAGGGAAATGTTGCCACTGCTGCCAAAGATAAGTGAGCCAGAGCAGGGCATTCGAGTTTTATGTGCCTGAGAACGAAGAAGAGCCATAGTACCCATTAAGCTTCTCTGCATGAGAGAAGCTTTCAAAAGACCTGTTACAGTTAAATTGTGAGCAGTGGGTTGGCCTTTCACAACTCCCATGTTTAAAACAGGTAGTGAATGAAACTAGATTATCTAAGACAGACAGCTGCCCTTGGTGTTGCAAAGGGAATCGGGCTGGCGTGTCTTCAGGGGAAGTTGCGTGAGTTCCGGGAGGCCCAGGACAGGGACCGCATCTGCAGGATTAGGCACCAGGGCAAGGTCTTTTGGGAACACAGTACTCAGCAAGGTACACAGTGACTCTTGGATATTTTAAAGGAGCCAAAAAGTAAGCAACAGCCCACTCAGTCAATACCCTCTTTAAGCCTGGCTTCAAACCAAATTCATTTAGCTCAAGACTTCCTCATTCCCAACTCTTATTTATTACTCTTATTTATCATTTGTTTAACAAAATGAGGTTTTTTTTTTTTGTTTGTTTGTTTTTACAACATGACTGTCAACAAAAATAGGGGAGACGGAGATTGTGGTGTGCGTCATGTAGGCCTAACTACACTCATCCTTTCCTGTCCTGAGCTCTCATCTGACTGTGTTCAGACCCTCACACCCATGCAGACATGAAAAGAAATGCCACGGTCTTCTGAGAAAAAAATGCATGGACAGTGTTGGTGACAGAGTGAAAGTTACAGAACAAACTTTGGTCACGTAAATCTTTGGGAAGTAAGTGCAGTACCTCATTCCATCATTCAGTGGTCAGGAAACTACTCTCTTATTTTTCCTTCTTCACTCTTTAAAGGGTTGAGATTGTTTTCTGGAAAATGGCAGGTGTTTGGTTAAATCCTGTTTCACTGCACTTGAAAGGCAGAGCAGTCCTCACTTAGTGTTGGAATTCCTTTTGTCTTGAGGCAGAATTAGGCTGCTAGTGACTCATGAAGTATACCTGGAAGAGGTGAATGAGCTCAGGCCTTCCCAACATCCGGTGATGACCTCTGTTTGCACACACGTAGCCACTTTGCTCCTTCGCTTTTATGACCTGGAATGACTGATAGTGCCTGAAGGAACAGCTGCTATTACTTGCCAGGGTAAGAGACCCTGTGTAAATAGGGAGCCTCCTGAAGAAGCAAGGATTCCCTGCCCTGTGTACCTGTGGTGCTTATCACCTCCCTGGCAGGGAAGCTCTGCCCAGGTAGGGTAGTTTGAGGACATCATTTTCTGGGCAGCCACAAAAGTGATACACCAAATGAAACTTTGAACTTATCCAATGTGCTGTATTTGAGGGCTCATCTGGGACTTATAGCTCTGAACCTGACTGTAAGTCAGAATCACCAGTGAAGCTTGATGCAAATTGAGAACCCCTAGCCTGGGATACTTATGTGACTCATTTTCCTGTCTTGTTCTAGAAAGAAGCTTATTCAGGCAGCAGCTAGCTGTAGGGATTTTTTTTTTTAATTATTATTTTTTTGGCAGTGGAAAGAGCTCTTGAAAGTACAGAATGACTTTAAAGTTTAAAGATTAAAATGAACACAATATATAAAATGAACACAGCATATAAAATGGACACCTGTGTACCCATCTTAAGAAATAACAAAGTTGTTTTTATAGGTCTTCACTGGGTGGAAAAATATTGACAAGCAACCAAGTCAAGAACAAAAAATAACAACCGAAACAATTAGTGGTGTCCCACAAATAGATCCAGGAATTGAAGGCCATGAAACAGAGACATTGGAGAGTCTGCCCAATGTTCATTAGTTGAAAATCTAGACTTTGAGTCACTGACAATGCTGACATCATAAATCCAGTATGGCGGCTGACTTAAGGATAACTCAGGTGGTTTGTAGATACTGAACTGGGATGGGCGCCCTTATTTCAACAGGGGCACATGTTTGGAAGAGCCCACACCCAACTCAGGACTCGGAGTTGCCAAGCGGACCATTTCCCCTACCCCAGGCCTGTTCCCTGTCCTGAGGTCCTGGTACCTCCAGGAATCTATTCTGTTCTCAGAGTGACCCCTCATTTTATAATGGTAGAAAACGAGAAAATGAAAAACAGACCATTTTTTTTCTTTGAAGCCATATTCTGTAACTTCCTCCCTCTGCTTTTGCATTTTGGGTTTTGCCAGTACTTGAGACTTCTCTATTTCTGAATTTTAGTCAGTTTTTAATTTATTCTTACAGGGGCCATGGAAATTATGAATAATAAAGGTCTGCTACTGATGATACATAGTACTAATTTTAGAAGAATGACAGCTTTTTTTTTTCCCTCCAGATTTAAATATTTGAACAGAGAATGACAGGTATGAAACTGACTAATTCAGGTCTGGCCTCTGCCTTCCTCTGTAGTCAGCCATCCCCCAGTTTGCTGCCCTGGAGTTGAGCACACCAGGACCTTCCAGCCTCACCATTAGGGAAATGAGGCAGATAGAGGAGGTTGGGCAGTGACTTGTGGAGACAGGTGGCAGGGGCAGAGGATTAACCACCCAAGTCCTGTAAGCATATCCACACTGAATTTTACCCTTTAATCAGTCTTTCATAAGTTCTGCTTTCTTTTTCTCTCTCTCTTTTTTTTTTTTTTTTTTGATATGGAGTCTTGCTCTCTCTCCCAGGCTAAAGTGCAGTGGTGCAAACTCAGCTCACTGCAACCTCTACCTCCCGAGTTCAAGCGATGCTCCTACCTCAGCCTCCCGAGTAGCTGGGATTATAGGCACACACCACCACGCCTGGCTAATTTTGGTATTTTTAGTAGAGGCAGGGTTTCACCATGTTGGCCAGGCTGGTCTCAAACTCCTGACCTCAAGTGATCCACCTGCCTTGGCCTCCCAAAGTGTTGGGATTACAGGCGTGAGCCACTGCACCTGGCCTGAAAGTTCTGGTTTTTTATGGTTGCCTTTAGTGATGATAGTGTACCACATAAGTGTATTAGTTTGCAGGGGCTGCCATAACAAAATACCACAGACTGGTGGCTTACACAACAAAAATTTATATTCTCACAGTTCTGGAGACTGGAAGTTCAAGATCAAGACGTCAACAGGTTTGGTTTACCTGAGGCCTCCCTTCTTGCCTTTCGGATGGCCATGTTTCTGCCGTATTCTCACAAGAACATTTCTCTGTGCACATCCCTGGTGTCTCTCCCTTTTCGTAGGATATCAGTCATATTAGATTAGGGTCCCACCCTTATGATCTCATTTAACCTTAATTCTTTATTAGAGGCTGTCTCCAAATACAGCCATAATGGAGATTAGAGTTTCAGTATATGAATTTGGGGGCTATATTTCAGTCTGTAACAATTGCCTTTATAAAAGATATTAGTTGTTCCCCTTTACACAGGGAGGATCATTTCAAGACCTCCAGTCTATGCCTGAAACTGCACGTAGTTCTGAACCCTATATAAGCTATACTTTTTCCTATACATGTGTACCTATGATAAAATTTAATTTTTAAATTAGGCATAGTAACAGGTTAACCATAATACCAAATAATAAAATAGAGCAATTATAACAATATATTATAATAAGAGTTATGTAAATGTGGTCTTTCTCTCTTCACTTGCTCTCAAAATATCTTGTATACTGCACTCACCTATTTTCAGACTGCATGCTCTATGATCACACTGCAATTGTGGAAACCGAGACCATAGATATGGGGGCCTACTGAGGAGACCACACTGTTTGTGTTGTGATTGTCATATGATTTATTTCTATATATATGTATAATCCCCACAAATTATAGTTATTTTTTTCTTTAAACAGTGATCTTTTGAAGAAATTAAAACAGAAGAAAAATACCCACTTACTGTGTGTGGGGCTTTTGATTTTTTAGTGTACACCCAAGTTTCCATCAGGGATTTTTTTTTTTGTCCTTCTGGCTGAAGAGTAAAAATTTTTAATATTTTAGCTCACATCCGCTGGCCACAGATTCTCTCAGCTTGTTGTGTGTGCGCACACCTGGCGTCTGTGTGTCCAGCTCTCCTCTTACAAGGACACCAATCAAATTGGATTGGGGCCCACCGTAAGACTAATTTTAACTGAGTCACCTCTTTAAAAATTCTGTTTCCAAATGCATTTGCTTTCTGAGACATTAGTAGTTAAGGCTTCAGCATATGAACTTTTTGGTGTTTCTTAGTCTGTTTGTACTGCTGTAACAAAATATCTGATACTGGGTAATTTGTAAATAACAGAAATTTATTTTCCACAGTTCTGGAGGCTGGAGATTCAAGATCAAGGCACCTACAGATTCAGTGTCTGGTGAGGGCAGCTCTGGGCTTCCAAGATGGTGCTTTTTTGCTGTGTCCTCACATGGTAGATGAGACGGGAGGTGGAGGGGCAAAAGGCACTGGGGTAATCCTTTCAACCTCTTTTGTAAGAGCACTAATCCACTCATAATGGTGAAGCCTTTATGACTTAATGACTTCTAACCACCTCTTAATACCACCACCTTGGGGTTTAGGTTTCAACATACGAATTTTGAGGGGAGATACACCTTCAAAACCATAGCAGGAGGGACGCAATTCAAATCATTACAATCAGGATGCTTTAGGCTGCAGTTAAGCGAATGCCAATGAACAGTGATTTGATAGTAAAGACATTAAATTATCTTATATGAAGGGCAATCTGGGATTGGGTAGATTCAGGATTGGATCCTTGGCTAAACAGTGTCATCAGGGATCAGTTCTATCTATTCTCATCCTTAGCATGTTACATTTTTATCTGCAGACTTGCCACTTTGTGGGCAGAAAATAGCTTTCTCAGCAACAGGTATCACAGGTTCCTGCCAACCTCTTTTTAAGACAGGAAGATGTGTGTGTGTGTGTGAAGGGTGGACACAGAGGGCAGCAATAACTTGGTTCTCCTGTAGTGTTTATCCCTTTTCATCCAGGAGTAAAATCTTTCCTGAAGCCTCCTGAGGCCTCATTGGCCAGAACTGAGTCACAGCCTTAAGGGAAGCTGTAAAAGTGAGTATTGGGCATTGAGGGAGAACCTCTATTGTGGGAGGTTGGCTGTGCCCATAGAAGAAGGGAAGGGGCATGGTTACAGGGTGGACAAGAAGCACCTATACTAACCCTGGGCTCCCATTCCCTAGAGGCCAGTTACAGCCATCAGTATTCCTGATACTAATAATCCCAGGTTTCGTTGGAGTTAAAACTAACCACCCATAATGGTAGTTGGGAGGAGAAAACCAAATAATGATATGGAAGTTGTTGAAAATCACATATACTTAATTACTAGTAGCTGTGACTTTTTCTTACTCTTTTTCATTTTAAAACTGACTGGACGTATCTTGAAGCAGTGATTTTTTAATGTTAAAGATCATAGGTTTATAAAATAGCACTACTTACTTTGGAGAAGGCATCCTGCATTCCAACCAGAAAGGTATTCATCATATAGAGAGTTCCTTAATTTTCCAGAAATGTTTACTATCCCAGTAATCATGGCAAACACTTATTGAGTACTTAGGGTGGGCCAGCAGGTACTGTGCCGAGTGCTTTATACACATTATTTAATTTCATCTTCAGAAGGGATCTGTGAGAAAGATACTATTGTTAATCCTTGTTTACAGATAAGGAATTAAGGCTTAAGGAGGTTAAGTAACATGCTGTGAGTGCCTGGCCATGCTGGGATTTACACTCTGGTGGCATAGCTCTCCCCTCCCATACTTGTGCTATAGGGTGTTACCCTTCAATAATAGTGCCACAAACACCCTCCTTTTCTGTGAACTCTCAAAGGCTGTTACCTCTCCAACCAGCCTGGTTCTGCTACAAAGCTTGTCTCCATGTTTCATTCAACAACAAATAGTAGAAGGATGAACCATGGGGTGTGCAGAGCTGGTCACACCACATCTCATGGAGTGTGAGATGTGTCATCTTATATTTGTGAGAACCCAATGCCCAGCTGCTCATTGCAATTCTGGTAGATATCTAAGAGGTTATTTTTTATTTTATTTTATTTATTTGTTATATGTGTTTTTTTTAGAGATGGGGTCTTGCTCTGTTGCCCAGGCTAGAGTGCAGTGGCTATTCACAGGTGCAATCCTAGCACGCTACAACCTCAAACTCTTGGCCTCAAGCAATTCTCTCGCCTCAACTTTTTGTATAGCTGTGGGACTACAAAGGTCCATGCCACCACACCCAACTCTAAGAAGTCATTTTGAATTGAGATTGCTCTTGAGGTATTTTGGAGCATGTCATTCGTTATACACTTTTTTAAATAATTTAAGGGTTATAAGGCAAATTTTAATTAAACAATGTAGATTCAGTTATTTACCTTCAAAGTGAAAAGTTCATTGAAACAGAGATCATAAGATGCTGGTTCCTGTCTGATTTATTGCTGGGTCCCTGCACTTTCCACCTAGCACTGAGAGACACCTTGCAGCTTTTTCCGTCAGTTGGCGACTGTGCTGATATGCCTGATAGATTTTCTTAATGCTTTTTTCGTACTTTTATTGTAAAATAAAACATAAATATCAAAAAGCCACACAAAACAAATGTACATAACTTAGTGAATTATTACAAAGCAAACACTCATATATATCACTAGCATTTAGGTCAAGAAATAGAACTTTGCCAAAGGGACCAAAATCTTACATCCCATCCTGATCACATTTCCCTCTGTTCCTCCAAAGGTAAATGCCATTCTGACTTTTATAGTAATTACTTCCTTGCATGTCTTTATGGTTTTATTACCCAAATGAGCAGCCTGACCCACTGAGTTTAGTCTTACCGATAAAGAAAAAAAAAATGTATTTTAAGTCTCTTTTAATCTACAGATCCCTCTACCGGAGTCTCCTTCCTTTAACTTTTTTTTTTTTTAATTTGTTGCAGGACCTGGGCTATTTAATCTGTAGAGTTTCCCACAGTGTTGATAACAAGAAAGATGCACACTCATGGTACAGTTTAACTTACTACTTTGCCCTCTGTTTCCTGTATCTGGATCCAGAGACTTGATCAGATTCAGGTCTGATCGCTTTGGCAAGATTACAGATGATGGTGTATTCTTTCACTGGGAGACACATGGGGTCTGGTTTTTCCACTCTTTTGATGTTAGCAGCTGTTGATCCTCAGTGTCTAAATCTGTTAAGTCAGTGGGGCAATTGCAGAATGGTGATACTCTAATTCTATAATTTTGATTTTATTTATTAGCTGGAATAATTTTATAAGGATAGATGCCTTTTCAATCTGTTATTTGATTGCCCAGTGGTACAATTCACATAGGAAAGGGATGTGAATTCTTTCCTATGCTTGATATATTTTATATATGCTTGATTCTTTCCTTTGATTTACTCAGTTTTCAAGAATTAATTTCATGTCATTCTCAGAAGATCACTGATTAGGGTGTTTTTTTTTTTTTTAATTGTTATGAGCTCATGGAATTAAATCTATTTTATAGGTTTTATTCCATTGAAATTTTAGTTTTTACCGAGACTCAAATTGTCTCATCTTTGACGAATGGGAGCCTCTTCAGTTGGCCCCTAAGTCCTCCTGATCTGACCTTAGTATTCTTGTTAGTTTCCTGCTGTTTGATTTGTTAAGGTGGTCCATGCTTGTCTTGTACATTTCTTGCCTATACCTGGAGTCAACCATTTTCCCAAGAAACCCTGGTTTTTTTTTTTTAGTAAGAAATGGTATTTCAAGACTATAATCCAGACACTGGGAATCCTCATTCACTGGAATGGTTAGTATAGGCCTTTCATTGGTCAGAGCTGGGAAACACACACACACACACACACACACACACACACACACACACGCAAACATAAATACTCATATAAAGATAAAATACTTTGTGAGTTAATAATGCTATTTCCAATTCAAGTTCAAGACTATAGGGTTTTTGTTTAACCTCTTATATATTACATTTTTAGTCCTTTCCTTCTGCACTTAAAATCCGGGTTTTTTGGTCACAAGGGAAATAGACTATTATGTAATTACCTATTTGATTACCCCATATTACACACACAGTAGTCTCCAAATAATGACATTAATACTACCATTACCAGCTATGATTAATGAAAACAATAAAAATAATTTCTTTGGCATATGCCATACTAATTCTGCCCCACGTTAAAAAAAAGGTTTAGTACTTCTGCATCATCAGATCTTATTATTGTTATATATTAAAATATCTCCCTTTTAATACTCATTTGGTCTTATTTGTACAGGTTGTTGTATATACATCATGCTTATTACTTGTCCTCATATCAGTGTCTCTAGACATTTTGATTGAAGCTCTTTAGTAGATTTAATAGGAAAGGATCATAGGAACAATATTCCCTAATTTCTTGATAAAACTTGGTCTGTGACCTTTATAATTAAGGGTCACTGTTGTCTGATATAAAATCCTTGGCTCACATTTTCTTTCCTTGAGAATTTTAAATATGTCACTCCATTTTCTTCTGATGTAAACTATTGTCCGAAAGTCTAATGATGATGATCTCAATGTTTTCCCACTATACGAGCTACTCTTTTAGCACTTTTCAGAGTATCAACTATATATCATTTCATTCAGTTGACAGAGTATGAGCATTTCAGTACTGTAACTAGTGAACTGTTATGTTACCAAATCTGAGTGTATGACTTGGTCAACTCTGGTGCCAAATAATCTCTCTCTGCTCTTGACCCAGAATAAGCCACTTACTCTCAGTAACTGTAGGTTTTTTATCTTTGTAACCTCCGCTGGACCTTGTAAATAGTACAGAATTAACACTAAATATATACTTGCTTATGAAATAAATGCTGTGGAAGGATTGGGCTTCTTTCTTGTTCTTATTAGCCTGTTGGGATCTGTCCCATCCCTTTGCCTCTTTTCCTCTGATCCGGTGAGGCTTTGCCTTTGTGTTCCTTGAGACAGGCCCTTCCCCTGAGCAGAAGGTGTGTGGGTGCAGCACTCGTTGGTTATGGGTTGTCCTGTGTCCGGTTTTCAGACTGTGTTCTTGTTGTATTGCATTTTCAGTACTAGCATGTTGGGAACTCCTGGCTCACAGAGTATCTGACTCCACAGTAAGGCCACTGTGGTCCCCATGCCTGCTTGCCCTTTTCTTTGTCTACACCTTGATCTATTCTTTCCTGGGTTTTATAGCCCAGGCCCCTGGCGTGTGGGACATAGATCCCAGCCTCTCTGTGACCTTCCTTTTCTGACCACTGCATCAGTGGGTGCCGGGGATTCCACCTGCCCAGACAGGCCCTTTCTTCCTTCCTGCCCTTTCCTTTCTTGACTGATCTTTTTGGTCTTCATTTCTTGCCCATCAGAACCTTTTGCAGGGCACTACAAAATGAGACCCTTGGCCAAGATATAACTCAGATGCATTTTGCTCAACTTACACACTGTGTTCAGCTTTTAAAATTGCCATCTCACTTAGCGGGGCATTTGTGCCAGTTTGGCCAAAGACTCTGCTGCTCCCTATTGTGTTCCTCCTGGAAGGTCATGCATTTCATTTATCTGCCTGACTCCTAGAGACAGGTGAGTTGGTGACCTCTGAACTTTGGTATCTCTTGCTTCTCAAAGCATTGACCATATGGTGATGACCTTGGGCTGCCCTGTTTTATTCATGGCCTGCACTAGTTTAGTAAGACATTCTTGCCCTGATTCTCTCACCCTGTTAGGTCCTGGCCTGTGGGCCATTCCAGCTTTTTCTTTCATCCTCTTGAGTATCCCAGTCACATGTAATAATAGGAAAAAACCAATCGTATGACACTTAGCTTTTAAAAGCTTTCACTCTACAAAAACGATGAAAATGATCAAGGAGTGATAGGCTAGGCATAGTGGCCCACACCTGAAGTCCCAGCTACTCCGGAGGCTGAGGTGGGAGGATCCCCTGAGCCCAGGAGTTTGAGACCAGCCTGGCAACATAGCAAGACCCTGTTTCTATTAATTAAAAAAAGGTAATGGAATAGTGGTTCTTCCCTGATGGATGTAAATGCTTAGGTGATCTCTTATTGCAGGTATAAAGAAAAAGGGAAACTCTTAGCCTTGGTCACACCAAGGAGATCTTGCTGTAAGAGAGTCAGTGATATGGAAAAGCTGCCTGTGACTTGAGAAATTGCTCTTACTCCCTCCTTTTCTGTTCCTGGTCAGTGCCCTGAAGTGAGGAGCTGTAGAGTTGGGCCCTTCTCTCTGTGGCCGGGCCTGTGGGAGGCAGCTCATGATCCTGACTGCTCTAGTGAATTTCTTCCCAGATCTAGTTTTTCAGGTCACAATTGAAACAGTCCTGGAAATGACTCTTTGCTCCAAAGAATCTTTGAGACAAATAAGTACTTGGGTTAAAAAAAAAAACAAAAACAAAACTTTCTATTCTGTTTTATTAGTTCAGCAGAAATCATACTGAAGACTTGTTCTTCTCCTGTTCTCAGCTGTCTTTTTGCCTTTTGCCTCTGGTTGGCCCATGTATGTGCCAAGTGTGACAGTAAAGGCTCAGTAGTTTTTGACCACTTACTATGTGCCAGGCACTGTACTAAGATCTCTGTATACGTTGCCACATTCTTCAATGACAGTTTGAAATAAGTTCTATCATTATTATTCCCATTTTAAAGATGGGAAAACAGACTGCAAGAGCTTAAGTTGTTACCCAAGGTCAGAGGAAATCGGATATTCAAATCCGGTGGTTTCTAACCATATTGCCGTAGTTCCTCTTACAGGAACTATGCCACCCAGCCAGCTTGCAAGGGCTTGCTGGAGGGTAGTAACAGAGCTGGGATCCAGGAGTTAAAGGATAGTGATCTTGAATATTGTAGAACAGTTCTTAAACTAAAAAAAAAAAAAAAAACAAAAAAAACTTTTAAACAGATTTTTCTCAGAGCTTTTTAAAAATCCCTGATTTAGACCAGGCGCCTGTAATCCCAGCACTTTAGGAGGCCGAGATGGGTGGATCACTTGAGGCCAGGAGTTCAAGACCAGCTTGACCAACATGGCAAAACCCCCTCTCTACTAAAAATACAAAAATTAGCCTGGCATGGTGGTGCATGCCTCCAGTCCCAGCTACTTGAGAGGCTGAGGCAGGAGAATCACTTGAACCCAGGATGAGGAGGTTGCAGTGAACCAAGATTGCACCGCTGCACTCCAGCCTGGGTGACAGAGCTAGACTCCATCTACAAAAAAAAAAAAAAAAAAAAAAATTCTGTAGCATAAAAACATGACTCCAAGTCTCACAGCCTGAGTAGCCCCAGGTTTATACATCCATTGTCAGGGCTGCAGACAACTTGAGAGCAACCTGTCTTGCTGATAACAAGTCAGCAGTGTTACTAGCATTTGCTTGTTAACAATACCTCAATAAGGGACAAGAAGAAGGGAGGTGAAACTTAAATGTGCTAATTTTGAAACTTGCTAGGCATTCTAGTAGTGAGTTTGGTAGAGAAAGAAGTTAAAATTATCTAGAAATAAGGTTTTTGAATTTCTTACTATCTGTGCTATCTCTCCATATGTTGTCAGAATCTTTTTTTTTTTTTCTAATTTAAAGCATCGTTTATACCCAGCGGAATATCATAGAGAAATTTTGCTTACGTGGTCTTTTTGAAATAGTTAAGCAAAGGATGCAGCAATTATTTGGTACTAGGTAATAGGAAAAACTCTGGACAGGTGAGCAGGAGGTGGTCTGTGCAGAGACTGGGTATGTAATATTGTTGAGATGCTCAACCCCTCTGGGCTGTAATTGGTATATCTAAGAAACGTGAGTTGTCAACTATAAATCATCTCTAATCCCTCAGTGTGAAAATTCTGTATTCCGATAATTATCACATGTACTTTTCATTGTCATTTGAAGCATGGGAACCAGGGAGTCCGAAGCTACTGGTGGAGCCAGAAGAGTAGTATCCTGGGTTCCTGTGGGAAGGAGTGCTGACTGCCCCAGTATGGAATGAGAAATTCTGCATAAGTGGCTTTGGGTGGGAAGCCAGGAAGAACTCTGGCCCCAGAGTCTTCCCAGGAGGCTCCAGAACTACAAAATGTTTGCCTTGAGATAATCTTGTGAGTAGGTTTATTTTTAGGCTATATTTGTGTTCCCTCTCATTGCTAAGATAAGTGACTGTTAACTCTACTAACATACAAGGAAACTTTGCTAAATTATGTTTTACACAAGAGAGCCTATCTGTGAAAGTATCCAAGAAGCTGATACAAGTGACCACAAGTGAATTCATTTTGATACAAAAAGGGTTCAGTACAGCATTGTTTTTAAGAATGAACAAAACAAAAACTCGAACAACTTAAATATGGGTCAGCTGCTTTTACATACATGAGGGCGCTTCCTTGAGATGAAACACTGCAGCTTTAGAACGAGGTTGGTCTCTGTGCACTGATACGGAAAGATCTCCAACACAGATTAACTCAAAAAACAAAATACTGATCTCATCATGTGTAAAAAGGCATATTGTAAGTTTATGAGTATATAAGCCTTTTTTTTTTTTTAGAAGAATGAACAATATACTGTTAGTAGTGGAACTATGAGTTGAAAGAGAGGAAAAGAGTTTAACTTTTCATTTTATACTGTCTATGTGTTTAAATTGTATAATAAAAATATATTTGGCAAAGGAGGGAATTTAGATTTCAGTTGAGGTTTTGAGGCATTCTAGTGCTTTCTTAGAAAAATCTGTATAAAAAGTGCGTGCTGAAAAAAGGTAGGCATTGTCTGGAAACTCTTCAGGCTCCCAGTGTTGGGTAACTCCCACACTGCACTTCCCCAGCCTTTACTATCCTCTTCTCAAAACACAAATCTCTGGTTATTGATTCCTCTAACCCAGAATAGTCAATGATTCCCAGGGTACATTTTAAAAAGTCCCGGTCGGGCGCGGTGGCTCTCGCCTGTAATCCCAGCACTTTGGGAGGCCGAGGCGGGCGGATCGCAAGGTCAGGAGACCAAGACCGTCCTGGCTAACACGGTGAAACCCCGTCTCTACTAAAAATACAAAAAAATTAGCCGGGCGAGGTGGCGGGCGCCTGTAGTCCCAGCTGCTCTGGAGGCTGAGGCAGGAGAATGGCGTGAACCCGGGAGGTGGAGCTTGCAGTGAGCCGAGATCGCACCACTGCACTCCAGTCTGGGCGACAGAGCGAGATTCCGTCTCAAAAAAAAAAAAAAAAAAAAAAGTCCCAAAGAGCATCATGGCAGAGCAGGCAGGCGATGGCCCTGGCCTGTGAGTTTGTCATCTTGCATTTGGGGCAATGTTTGTGGTGGCTCTGCCATGCCCCAGTCACAGTGTTAGAGCGGGAATACAGAGGTGAACTGCGTGCTGTGAAACTGTACGCAACTTCCTCTAGCCTCAGTCTTCCCACTTACAAGACAAGTTGTCAGGATTAAATAGAACGACAAATGCACGGAGCCCAGAGGACAGTATTTGCTCACTTGCCCCATCCTTCTGTCCATGCCCAAGGCCAGATGTGATGCCTACTGCTCCTCTGAGTGTTTCCTTTGGTTCCCATTTCTAAACCCTGCATTGTTCCAGAACACATCGCACGCATCCCTTCTTTTGCCTGATTGTATCGCCCCTTTCCTGCGTTGCCCATTGCTTCTCTTTCCTGGACAACATTAGCCTACCCTTTAGGAGCCAGTTCAGATGCTGCCTCCTCCAGGAAGCCTTTTCTGGTTCAGAAGTCATCTCTTCCTCTTAAGGTTTTGTGTAGTTCTTTCTGGTTTCCTTTCTTTATATTGATTCTATCACTTACAGCATTCCACCTTAGTTTGCAGCCTTCTGTGCCTTACTAGGATAGCTTCCCGGGGGCAGTAACCAAGTCTTTGTTTTGCTTTTTTTTTTTTCCAGCTTTACTGAGATATAATTGACAAATAAAAATTGTATATATTCAAGGGGTAGAATGTGATGATTTGATGTGTAATGATTACCACAGTCAAGTTAATTAACAAATCCTTCACCACACGTAGTTACCGTGTGTGTGTGTATGTGTGGTGGGAACACTTAAAATCTGCTCTATTAGTAAATTTCAAGTAAACAATACAGACTTATTAACTATAGTCGCCGTGCTGTATATTAGGTCCCCAGAACTTACTCGTCTTATAACTGAAGGTTTGTATCAACATCTCCCCATTCCC
This sequence comes from Theropithecus gelada, assembly GCF_003255815.1. NCBI lineage: Eukaryota > Metazoa > Chordata > Mammalia > Primates > Cercopithecidae > Theropithecus > Theropithecus gelada. The sequence continues at coordinate 115,830,310 of NC_037673.1, forward strand.
CACCCTCCAAACCCAGCCCCTGACAGCTGCTATTCTGCTGTCTGCTTCTAGGAAGTAACTCAGTTTTGTTATCTCTGGAACTCATCTTTGTGCCCATGTTCTCAGTAAATATGTGTTAACCAATGACTTCATTTTTAGGATTTGCCTAAATATCATTTTTACTTAAGGGGTTATTTTAGTTTCAACTAAAAATGAGAACATTTCCTTGAAATCCACTCTGTTTAGCGGGCTAGACACAGTTTTTTTCCCCCTGCAGGGATTAAACTTGAAAATTGTGGCTTTACTAAGCCTGAGGAATTTTTAGGAGGAGACCAGGCAGGCGTCTTATCTCGGTTGGTCTAGACAGTCACCACCTTGTACGTGAGTAATTGGCCCATAAGCTCTTGTCTGATGAGGTGAGATGTTAACCTGATAATTTAAAAAGCAAACATACTACACCCATTACTAAGACAACTCCCAGCAAAAGTAAAGGAAATTTATAAAGAAAAAGCAGTAAGGTTATAGAGGTGTGTGTGAAAACATATGTTTCATTTCTCGTATTCCTCTCCATCCTCATCTATGGTTATATATAGCTATGACCATAGAATATACACAATTTAATGTTCTGTTTCCTCTTAACATTATTTTGTACACCGTTTTGCATGTTTTTATGGACACTTGATGTGTTTCTAAATGAAACAATTGGAGTTTAGTTGGTTGTTGCCTTTCCTGAGAAATAAATGGAGAGTGTGAAACAAAGATGTACTTGAGGGAATGTAAGCATCGTATATTCCTAAAAGGCATGGTCTTATTCTGATGTTGCTAAATTTTATAGGAGCAAAAACATTAATAAATGATTTGATTGATGTTTGCAGCACAATCAATGGGATTAAGGCCTTCGGCCGCTGAAAAAAGTTTTCTTTAATTAAATATACATCTTTAAGAGATTAGACAGAGTTTCACTCAAGCAATGGCTCCTTATTTAGAAAAGCAGTTGGGAACAGCTGCAAGGCAGTCTTTCCTTATCGACAGGCTTGTATAAGTAGCCCCAAGTTGTTTGCTAATAAATTTCAGGTCCCTAACACTAATAGGATGAAATAATTTTACATAGAAGGATCAATCTCTAACCTCCTTTTTCAGAAGAAACTAATCTGACTGGTGCCTATAGGCAATGAGGTGTGTTTAACATATGGAAAGAATTAGACTAAATACCAGAATCTCTTTGAGGTTTGTGGATATAGTCTCCAAAGAGAGAGAAGGGCATTTAAAATTAAACTGCACAGAATTATAACAAGCACTAACTACTCATTCTTGGAATGAATCTTGCTTTGGCCCTAGGCTAAGTTGACTGGATTTGTGTTCCTTTTGTTGGCTTAAAGCCACATTCACTCCTTTTTACAATGAGAACCAACTGCTTCCTAGCACGGTTTTGTAGCCTTCTTTTATGGAGGTTCTTAATTGTTTTGCTATTTCTTTCATCATGCAGAGTCATTAATACAAATGTTGATTCAAAGCAAACTTACCTTCTGGGCCAGCTTACCTGTTAGGAATTAGTGTATTTTATATCATGATCACACCTTACTATACTTATTGTATACAATCAAATCTCCTATAATTTCACAAAGGGATGCTTATCAGACTTGTGTTCCCAGTAGTGTGTATCTTTCTGTGGTATCTATGGTTTTGTTTATGAAAGAACTGCCAAAAGATTGGTCCAGGTTTGTTTCTGTTTTTATTTATGACTTAGAGAGGCTTTCGGTCTTACTAGTCACCCAGACCAGTTTCACTGGATTCCAAGAAGACCTAAGAGGACTGTTAGGTTTGTAAGAGAAGGACTCTGCTAGGCTGTAGCTTAGCCATGACTTCAAGAGAAGACCTGTATTGGGCTGGAAACCTCTTTTAAATATTAGAGAATTCAGAATAAATCTTCTCAAATAAAAACTTATGAAATGCTATCAGTTTCTGGGACTGGGACAGGGTGCCTGGCACAAGGGAATTCTACCAGGTTCAAGCTGCTTAGACATGGCTGACTGACACCAAACCCTGTATGTGGCTGCTGTTTATTATTGCCAGCCTCTTCCTCCCATTCCCATCACTAATTTTTGCCTTGCTCCAATGCCCATAAAGTTAAATGTCCTTAAAGTTAAAAATAAATTACAAAATCATTCAAAACCAATATGAAGTCAGTCCAAGACACAGCTTCACCAACGATTTCATTAAGTTTTAAAATGCTCTTATTCAATCAACTAATGATTACTAAATGTCTTACTAAAGCATGCAGAGTTGAAAATATTAAAGTCTCTGCCCTCTGGGACCTATTAATCTAGTTTTAAGAAAAATGTTAGGACAGAAATAATTGGAATGCAATACAGAATACATAAGTGAAGTGTATTAGTTGTCTGTTGCTGCATAACAGATTACTAAAACTTAGTAGCTAAAAACAACAATAAACATCTATCGTTACATATATTTTCTGTTGGTCAGGAATTTGAGAGCTACTTAGCTGGGTGGTTCTGGCTTGAGGTCTCCCATAGGACTGTAGTCAGTGAGCTGGCCAGGTCAACAGATACCTGAACGTTTTCTGCGGCTGGAGAATCCAGTTCCAAGCTGGTTCACTTATACAGTTGGCAAGTTGGTAGTCGCTCTAGGCAGGAAATCTCAGTCCCTCGATACATAAACCTCTTCATAGGTTTATTGGAGTGTCCTCATGACATGGTGGATGACTCTCCTTAGAGTGAGTGATCCAAGGGAACATAAGGTGGAAGCCTCAGATGTCTCCTGTGATCAAGCCTTGGAAGACACACTTCTGGTGTGTGACTTACTGGTTACACAGGTCATATGGGAGGGGATTACACAAAGGAATGAATATGGAATCATTGGGGGCATCTTGGAGACTGGCTGCATGAAGAGGCGGAGATCTGCATAATAATGGAAAGAAGTGTTGGGATGCCTCAAAGGAAGGAGGCAGAATGTAAAATTGATGGATTTTTAGTAGCTGAGGTTGAGGGAAAGGGTGTTGGTTGGGATAGAGCATCAGGAGCAAAGCAGGGTGGACAGCAGCAGGTGTCAGTGTGTTCAAGGGACATTAATGGAGCAGTGTGGCTGGAGTAAAACCCAGTCAGGTAGGAAGGGGTCAGGGCCTGTGGGGTCTTGCATGCCAAGCTAAGGAGTTTGGACTTTCTTTGTTTATTAGTGATAGGTATTTGAAGGTTTTTGAGCAGGCAAGTGACATAATCATTGGCATATTTTAGCTTTAGTTTGTGTGTGACCTTTAGGGTTTTGGTGCCCTTGTCGTTTGTTCCTGGTATTATCCAAGTAGTCAGCTCTCTAATTTCTAAAATTGTGTAACACTTTTGCCCATGTCCCTTGATCACATACTACCTTGTGCTGTTTAACTTTTTGTGTATTTATCTTGTTATCACAAGTAGATTGCAAGGGCTATAGGGCCATGTCTTTATCTGTTTCTATTTCCCCTGCTGTGTCTAGCACACTGGGTGCCCAATAACTACTTGCTAGCTACTTGGATAATAACAGCCAATTACTACATGTGTGTACAGCCACTGTTTCCGGCCTGTCGTGCATAATTTACAGTTAAGCATTTTTCAAAAGAGGAGCAGTTGCAGTGGATTTGATTTATGTAAGTGGAAAAAAGTGTTCAGAATCATTTCTGTGTGCTTGGCATTTGCCATAACATTTTTAGGAAATTTGGAATAATAATTTTATTTTTAAAAACTCATGGATTATTTTTAGCTTCAAAGAGTGTTCTTGTTTTGCTTAAGTTAAACTAATGGGGTAGTACCAGCCACAGTGTGCAGGAAGGGCTGCTCTCATCTTTGAATAGTGAAAGGCAGCCTCTTTCATGCATACATTTATGGGATAAAATTCCTTTTTAGGATTTGGGGCAGAGTTTTTTCCCTCTTATGCCCCTTAGTTTGAATGGAATTGTCATTCATTGTCCTTGTGTTTTCATTGACCGTGTAAGTATTTCACTCAAGAGATAATTTCAAGAAAGTTGGAGATTTCTTGCGTCAAACTAGCAAAGACATTTTTGCTTTTGTCTCTTGAAAATCTCCCTCAAACTAAAAGAGTGAAAACCAGGAATGCAGACTGTATCCTTATAAACCTTGGAGACATCTGTAACCCTGACCCGTACAGGACCTAAAGATAGAAAGCAGATGAAGTGATGGCAACTGCATTTGCAGAGAGAAGTGGAATCAAGAATAAAATGCCTGCAGGGCTCACAGGGAGAGGACCGGAAGTGATTGATTTGCTCACAGAATGCCAGGAAGGCTCAGAAATGAGAGTTCCCAGGTTCCGCAGAGGCATAGGTGAAGCAGAGGCTTTAGGATGGGAGTAGCGGTGGGGAAGTCTGCAGGAGGTAAAGGGGAGCCCCAGAAGGACTTGAGAAAGGAAGTTCCTTATTGCAGCTCTGGCCCAAGGAGAAAAGCCCATCTAGAATAGAGCTGAAGGAGGAGGGCTCCAGGAGGAGTGTTTCTGGGGGGTGTGGGAATGAAACTGATTACAAAAGAAGAAAAAAGGAAGAGTGTTAAGTCCTGGGTTTGAATTCTGTCTCTGTCACCAATGAACTGTGAATATGAGGAAATTAGTTAATGTCTTTGGACTTTTCATTTCCTCATTCATTAAATAAAATGTTGGATCATATGGTATTTTGTTATTCTGTTGGGTAAAAGACAGTACAAAACCCAGCAAGTCTACTTCTAGGTGTCTACCCAGAAAAATGAAAACATGTCTATACAAATACTTATAAGCAGATGTTAATACAAGATTATACATAAGAACCAAAAACTGGAAACAGCTCAAATATCCACCAATTAGTGAATGAATAATCGATGTGGCATATATATACAATGAAATACTATTTAGCAATAAAAAAAAACAAAGTACTGTACCTACTACAGCATGGATGAATCTCAAAAACATTGTGCCAGGTAAAATAAACCAGATGCAAAAGGCTACATATTGTGTGGTTCTGTTCATGTGAAATGCCTAGAAAAGGGGAATCTATAAACAGCAAGTAGATTAGTGCTGCCTGAGGCTGAAGTCAGAATGGGAATTAACTAAAAATGGGTGCTGTGGGATGGTGAAATGTTCTTTTTTTTTTTTTTTTTTTTTTTAATAGTATTTATCTTTATCTGTGTGACTTATTTCACTTAGCATCATTCCAGGTTCATCTGTGTTATGACCAATGGCAGGAGTCCTTTTTAATTTTGTTTTTAAATTTTACTGTAATTGACAACTAAAAATTGTATATATTTGTGTGTACAAGATGATTTTTGATATATGTGTATGTTGTGGAATGGCTAAATCAAGCCATTTAACACATGCATAGCCTCACATCCCTTTTTTTTCATATGTGGTACAAACACTTAAAAATCTACTCTTTCAGCCGTTTTCAAATATACATTAGATTGTTATTAACTGTTGCTACCATGATGTACAGTAGATCCTTTTGAACTTGTTCCTCCTGTCTAATTGAAATTTTATGTCTTTTGACCAACATCTCCCCATCTCCCCACCTTCAGCCTCCGGTAACCACCATTTTACTCATTTCTGAGTTCAACTTTTTTACTACACATATGAGTGAGATCATGTGGTGTTTGTCTTTCTGCACCTGGCTTATTTCACTTAATATAATGTTCTCCAGGTTCATCCATGTTGTCACAAATGACAGGATTTCCTCTTTTTTAAGGCTGAACAGTATTCCATTGTGTATGTATCCTATATTGTCCCGATTCATTCTGGATGAGGAAATGTTCTGAAAATTGGATTCTGGTAATGGTTACGCAACTTTATACACTAAAAAATCATTGAATTGTACATTTACAATGATAAATTATTTCTCAATAAGGCTATGGGGAAAAAGGTAACAAAACAAGAGTCGAGTGGTAGAGAGGTACAAATGAAACAAGATTGGCAAAATACTGGTTATTCTTGAAGGTGGGTTATAGATGAGAGTTTATTGTACTTTTTCTACTTTCATGAATGCTTGAAAATTTGAATAATAAAAAATTTTTAAAAGGGCAGTCACATGCCTGTTATTGTGTGGATGTCAGATAACACTTGCAACGCTTTACAATGGTGGATGTTCTAGGCAGTCTTGGGACATAATTTTACTTCCATTGGAACCAAATCCGTAGTATATCAATTCATTTTTAATGTGTTAGCTCTTCCCAATACCTTAGCAGGAACTTGAGAAAATCATGGTAATCACATCCTCAGAAAGAAAGTTAAATTTTCTTCAGCGTATTCTCTTTAAGTATGGTACATTTTAGAAAGGATAAAATTACAATGAGCTTTACTGCTTTACAGGAGAATCTTCAGTCTTAAAAAATAGACCCTCTTAAAAAAATGTTATTTGTAATAGCACTGAGTAAAGGAATTTTTTTTACATGTCCTTGAAACTTAGAAGGAATATTGCATTCCTGACTCAGTCTGTTGTCAAAGTGTATATAAGAGTGATAGTTACCATTTTTTTTCTGGCTTACTATGTACTTGTCTAAGGATCTGTTTTCCAATCTCATAATTAACATTCTTAAAAAGGTAGTTTTTTGTTCCCATTTTACAGTGAGGAAAGTTGAGGCACAGAGAAACTGAATAACTTGCCTGAGATCCAGCAGCTAGTCAGTGTTAGTGCTGGCACTGCTTGACTGTACAGGCTATGCTGTTACCCCTTTACGGTTGCATTGGAACATACTTTTCATTAAAAGCCTTTTTCCCACAAACTTCAGTTTAATGGAATCTATGTGAGGTAGGTGAGAAAGAGGAGGTGATGTTTTCCTAGGGGGAGGAATTGCACGTGCAGATGGGAGTTAAAGGCAGTGACCATCTCCGAGTCACAGTTTTAGGGTGTCTCATGCTAAAAACATTACAATTGGGCCCCAAGCTTTTAATTTGAAGGTAGTGGAAGCAGTTGTTTGTAATTCAGAATTCAGATCTTTATTCATTGGCAAGATTATCATAAGTCTCCTAACCAGTCTCCTAGCTTCCGGTCCATTCCTGGACTTGCCACCCAGTTGCATTACTTGTGTAAAAGCCCTCAATGAATGGCCTTACATTCCTACAGATTAAAATCTGAACTTTGTAGTTTGATGTTCAGAGCTCTTCATGTCTTCCTTCAGGCTGTTTTTCTATCCTCCCTTCTACTGTTCCCCATTGGGCACTCTCTGCTTATGCCATCTAGAATATTCCACAATTCTTACCCCTCTGTCAATTGGCTTGTTCCCAGTGACTATAATTCCCTTGTCCCCCTTCTTTACTGGCCAGATCCTATTCAGTCTTCAAAGTCCCAGTTAAAAAAAAAAATCATCTCCTATGGGAAGCCTTCCCTAGTCCTCTCTCAGCAGCACCAGCTGCTTCTTTCCCTGGGTTTTCATGACACTTTCTGCACACCTTGATTATATGTGGTTTTGCCGTTATTTATATGTCATAGCTTCTTCAGGCTGGAGACCTTGGAGTCCCACCTATATCTCATCACTCAGGTCTGAGTCTAGCACATGGTAGGCCCTCAGGGAATATGGGTGGAATTAACTTTTTTGTAGAACTGTGATTTATGATTTTTTTTTTTTACATAATAATGTTTTAATCTTTACACAAATGGTGTTATTATCCTATATCTATATATATGTTAATATACATCTTGGTTTTTTTGCCCAACATCATGTTTTTGAGATCAATAATAGATGAGCTTAATCTCTTTTCATGTGTTGTGTTTACTGACATATTTGAATCTATTTCATTTTATTTTGTGTCTTTTGTTTTCCATACTTTTCTGCTTAATTTTATCCCTTTACTTGACTTTCATCAAACTAATATATTTGTCTATAGTCCTACTTTTCTTCATTTGCTGGCTTGGAACTATAGATTATTTTTCTACTCTTTTGATATTCCAAAAATTTTAACAATCATATTTAATTGTACATTTTTAATAAAGTCTAAAGTTATTACGTTTATCCTTCTTTTCTTTTTTTTATTATTATTATTATACTTTGAGTTCTAGGGTACATGTGCATAACGTGCAGGTTTGTTACATATGTATACTTGTGCCATGTTGGTGTGCTGCAACCATCAACTCGTCAGCACCCATCAACTCGTCATTTACATCAGGTATAACTCCCAATGCAATCCCTCCTCCCTCCCCCCTCCCCATGATAGGCCCCGGTGTGTGATGTTCCCCTTCCTGAGTCCAGGTTATCTCATTGTTCAGTTCCCACCTATGAGTGAGAACATGCGGTGTTTGGTTTTGTGTTCTTGTGATAGTTTGCTAAGAATGATGGTTTCCAGCTGCGTCCATGTCCCTACAAAGGACACAAACTCATCCTTTTTTATGGCTGCATAGTATTCCATGGTGTATATGTGCCACATTTTCTTAATCCAGTCTGTCACTGATGGACATTTGGGTTGATTCCAAGTCTTTGCTATTGTGAATAGTGCTGCAATAAACATACGTGTGCATGTGTCTTTATAGTAGCATGATTTATGATTTTTGAAATGAGCAATCTTAGAGAAAATAAAAATACATTTAATAAGTCATCTTTATGTGAAAAAAACAACCAGGAATCAACCTGGAAGTATTAAGGCACATATTTGTAATGGACCAGAAGCGTAGTCCTATTTCTTAGGATAAAATGTATTCCAGTGCCAACCCAGGTACTAAGGATATTCCCACTGTACCTTCCCTACTCCAAGATCTCATTTAGCATTTTTGTATTGGGGAAGATATAGGAGAAATGAAAGTCTAGGAACTGAAGAGGTATGAAACAGATGTTCCTATAAATTTTCTAGTTTATCTTCAGGAATGAAGGTACTACTTTGATTACATAATTTCCAAGGTCCTGTCATGCTCTGAAATAGTTTTAGTTGTTTCAGTCTCCATCTTTTAGCAAATAAGGGAGGGGTTGGTTATTCACTCACCAGATATTTTGAATCATAGGACCATTATTTAGTTGTCCTAGTTGGGGTCAGGGTAACAGTCCAGTGCATTGAACTTGACCTTCAAACCACCTGTTGAATTCACATCATTTGGTTTTAAGGCATAGCTTCCCTGTAATTGCTCACTGGTACTTTATGAGATGGAAGATCTGTGCTCTCAAGGGTGACAACCTCAAAAAACTTACATTCCAAGAGAGATAATCCAGAAATATGGACATCCTTTTATTAGAGAAAATGATTTCTAGAGAACACTAAATAGTTTTTTCTCCTCTATTTTTAGTATATTTCCTGCTAGAATCCCATTTTCTCCTCTGCTTTTAGTATGTTTCCAGCTAGTCACTGGGTAAATGTAAAAGTAAAAATTCAGCTGTCTTTGGGAAGGATGTTTTGAAAATGATTTATTTTTCTCTTGAGAATGGCTCTGCTGAATTGTCAAATTATTCACCTTTATCATGTTGAACAACATCGTCTTCTGCCACTCCTTTACCCCACAGTCTTTCAGTGGACATTTTATGAGCTCATCTGGAGGGTGTTGCTCACTTGACCATCATCTTTTCATTAGGTTAGCTGGATCAGTGTGTTAATTTCCATTCATAATTAACACTTAAAGCTTATGATCTAAGATCGTTCACCTGCCAAAACAAGCAAAACCCCCAGACAGCAAACTCTCTTATCATATGCTGAGACGAAAAGGAGAATGCTTTTTATTATATTCCTGGACTTTCTCCCTGCCCTAATTTTGCATCAGTGTTGAAGGAGAGATGCTTCCTAATTGGGATTTCCCACTCCTGAGTGGAGACGTTACTGTGAATTGTTATGCAGTCAGCCATTAGAAGTACAATTTCTGCCTTCATTCATTTGATTTTATCATGTGTTAGAACTTTCCTTGGAAGGACCTTTCATGTCTGCCACACTCTTCAGCTCCTCCTGCCTCTTAGAAAGACTCCCTTCATGTGCCCTAGTGCCCTGAAAAAACCACACACTAGGAAATGAGGAAACCAGAGCCTGGTTTCCCCACAGATTCCTTTAGGGGAGCAGCTATGCAGCCAGTGTAAACATTCCAATTCAGTTAGAGATAACTTCTTGGTTTTCCATTACCCATGCCAGTGAGATCATGAAGAATATGCTTACTTTAATGAGTATTGTGTTTTGTTTAAAGTGTATGTCATCTGGTAGAAAATGCTCAGAGTTTGGAAGCCAGAGGCTTGGGTCCCAGTTAATGTTTTGCCACTGACAACATGTTATGCAGAAGGTGCTTCACCTCCTTCCTCCTCCCTCTGCTCTCTCATTCCTAGTATAGTATGAGCAGTGCTGTATGCTCTGTAATGGGCTCAGTTAGAAGGACCTGGGCCTCTTGTGGGTCAGTAAAGCTACACACCTTGACTTGCACCTCAGAGCTCTCAAAGGTTGGGGACAGGGCTTTCGCCTCCCTCATCATGTGGGTGGAAGTGGGTGTAGTAGATCCAAAAAGATGTGTAATGGCATATTAACCAGAAAGGTTGAATGCTTGCTTCAGGCAAGTAGAACATAACATGAAAACAAGTTGAATTCAAGTAGAAGCTCTATGCAGCGACCACGAGCAGCAACACAAACGATAGGGAAAAAGAGAGAGCCTCTTCCAAGCAGTGCCACACAGATTCATGAGACACTTCCCCTTCCCAGTTTTTTAGTCACGTTAAGTGAACCCAATAGTAAGAAGTAAATATAAGACAGCCACACTTAGTTTCTAGAACCTCGTGCAATAGTTCCCCACTATTGTAAAGGGTAAAATATTTCACCTAAGTAAACGTACCAGGTAAGTGAGTTCTAAATGTTAGTATTTGAATGGAGGTTTTCTCAGCCTTTTCTCCCTCTGTCTTCTGAGTATAAATGGAGTGACTGCCCTCCTGAGTTTCCTTTCTTATGGCTTGAGTGATCTTTCTATGATACAGATCGGATCCTCTCATTCCCCAGCTTGAAATTCTTTTTGATTTTCTTAACTTTTTCCTTATTTTCAAATTTAAATTTAATTTTTTTTTTTTTTTGGTAGAGATAGGGTCTTGCTCTGTTGCCCAGGCTGGAGTGTAGTAGCATGATCATAGCTCACTGCAGCCCCAAATACCTGGCCTCAAGCAATCCTCCTGCGCCAACCTCCTGTGTAGCTGGGATTATAGGTGGTTTGGCTAACCCAGCTTGACATTCTTAAAAGTGCTCCTCCTGCTTTCAGGATCAAGTTCAAACTGTTTCACCGAACATACTAAAGACCTCTTTATCTGGTTCCTGTCCAACTTTGCAGCCTCATTTCCTCCTGCTTTTCCAAAGGCACTCATTCTGTGCTTTTGCTGCTCTGAACTGTTTCTTACCTCTAAACTAAACACATAATTCTCTACAATGGTCCCTCAATGACCCACAGGGAAACCTGATCTCCTTCTCTGCTGCCATGCACACACCATAGGCAAAGTCCTTAAAACTTTCACCTTAGAATTATTATCTGAATATGATGTGTAGTCCTCACAGTTACTCTCTTGTTGGGAATGTTGTGCAAAGACCACGATTGCATGAGCTCACTTCTATGAGATGAAAGTAACTATTCCTGTTTTCTTTTCAGGGGATAACTTCCTGTCAATGAAACTGATACTATCCTTTTAGAAATTATTTTCAGTTATCTTCTGTATCAACTGTGTAGCACAGGTTTCCCTTTTGGATGCATCAGGAAGCAAATCAGCATATCTCTGTTTAATACAAATTAATTGAAGTGATAAATTCTAACTCTGTGTTTGAAGCTGCATTGTACCAGAACAGAAAAGTCCCAAAGGAATGGTGAGGTGAAAATTATCTTTGAAAAGTGATATATAATTAAAATCATTTATGAATGAGTCAGTGCAATCTGCGTTCTGCTTGACATAAAGAGAAAATGCCACATCCCTGGGAGGGAGGAGGGAGGTGAACATCAATCTGTAAACTCCAAACTGGAACAACAGAGGAAGAGCTATTGGAAGTGTAGATTACAGTGCTGTGAACTCCCAGTTATCAGATCACTCTATAAGCAGAATCAAAATAAGCTGATTTACGAAGGAAAATAAAAGGTTTCAGAAAATATGGGGTATCTTATAAAACCTCTTGGATAGTCGTTTTAGGGCTTCCTCCCCTCAAAAATGAACCGATTTTTCAGATGACTATTTTCTTAATTGAATATGTTGGGGAAGATCCATGTTTTCTAATTCTCAAGGAGGAGATGAAATTTCCAAATATCTGTTTCAGTTTCTAACAACTATTAAAATATACAGGGTTTAATCTCAGAATATGTAGATGCATTTTATTTGAATGGTCGTATCGATTCTAATTTTAAAGGTCATTTGGGCCTGGGTACGGTGGTGTACACCTGTAGTCCCAGCTGCTAGGAAGGCTGAGGCAGGAGGATCACATGAGCCCAGGAGTTCAAGGCTGTAGTGCATTTGATCACACCTTTGAATAGCCATTGCACTGCAGCCTGGGCAACACAGTGAGATCCTATCTGTAAAGAGTCTTTTTTTGAAGTCATTTGAAACAAAATTTATCAAACTCCATTGCCTCAAATCTACTTTTCACACATTATAAAGGTTATCTGAATTTCTGGACCTCGCTTTATAAACGACACATTACACATACCCAAATCATGATAGCTCGGGTATACTGTTGGAATGTTTGTGGAAATTACTTTGCTGAGGTATGGGTAGGCCAGAGGAACCTGCATTTTAATAAGGGTTCCTTGTTCATTCTTTGATGGAGGGCCACAGGGTGAGAAACACTGCCCTAAAGTCTTCATCCTCTGAGGGCTCCTGAGGGTTCCCACTTACCTGTGCTGTGGACCTGGCTCCGGATCCTTCTGGCCACCCTCCAGTGTTGGGTGTGGTTGGCCTTGGCAGGGACTGCGTGCACCACACCCTGTCCCCCCAACCCCGCTGCCCACCACCTGCCAGATAAGGAGACTATATTACTGTTTCACACCTCCCAGAAAACAGGACTTCCTATGAATTCCTCTGAATTACCAACCCCCTCTACCTCTAGTGTGGAGAACAAGCTATACCTTTTGGCAAAACTTGCCTGAATGATCAGAAAACAGAAAAGAAGCAAAAGAGCTAGGTGCTTAGGATCTCCTAGTGAATGTCTCCTTTCTTTAATCCTTACATTTCCTTCTTTGATCCTTGCTTTTCTTTTCTTTTTTCTTTCTTTCTTTCTTTTTTTTCAAGATGGAATGTCTCTGTGTTTCCCAGGCTGGAGTGCAGTGGCTGTTCATAGGCGCAATCCCACTACTGATCAGCACGAGAGTTTTGATCTGCTCTGTTTCTGACCTGGGCCAGTTCTACCCTCCTTAGGCAACCTGGTGGTCCCCTGCTCCTGGGAGGTCACCATATTGATGCTGAACTTAGTGTGGACACCTGATGGGCATAGTGCACTACAGCCCAGAACTCCTGGGCTCAAGCGATCCTCCTGTCTTGGCCTCCCAAGTAGCTGGGACTATGGGCACATGCCACTGTGCCTGGCCTTGCTTTTCATTTTTTATGAAATATATTTTTTAATGAATAAAAATTTTTCCTAGGAGTGATTTTCCCAAAAGGTATACCCTGTCTCAGTGATTATCCAAGCCACTGCCTTTTAGGAGCCTAGAATGGTGTATACTTGGTTTATTGGTTGATTGGTTGGTTGGTTTCAGAAGTAATATGTATTCAAGGAAACACCTCATGCTTAAATAAAGGCTATAGGGTAAAGTAAAATAAAACAAACAAGACATCTTTCTCTTTTCTGCTTTACAGTTAAAAGTAGCTTCCCAGAAATTTCCTATGCATATTAAGGCATGCACATTTTATACATACATATACAAATAGAATCAAACTACCATTTGTGGACTCTTAAGATGCCATTGATTGGTATACTCCATTTCAAATATATTAAAATATGAAGTAATGTACATTTTATAGTTGATGACATACAGAAAATTACTCTTTGGGACTCACCTTTTTTCCACATTAAATACTTTGAACATCAGTTCATATTAGGAAGGAGAGAAATCTACTTCATTCTTTTTCCTTCATAGTATTCCATATTCTAATATGTATTCTGTATTCTAAGTCCACAAATATACTGTGGTTTATTTAAGAATTCCCTTATTGTTGAACATTCTTGTTCTTTACTGGTTTTTATGTTATAAATAATACTGCAATAAACAACCACGTTTATATGTCATTACATACAAGCAATTATATTTATAAGTCTCTGGAAGTGTAATTGCTGAGTCAGAAGGTGTACACACAGTACTTTTTTTGTACAACTTAAAAAAATCTTTTGCTAGCGTCTGTGTTTTTCAGCGTTAGAAAGAAACCAAACACACAAATGAGCAGCTTCTGCCAGGGTTCCTTGTAGAGAAAAATTTCTGGAAAGAGATAGATACATATAGTTAAGCATCTATATGTATCCATTCATACCATCGTGTTTCAATTCTAAGGTGCACAGTTTTCATTTTTTAACAATTCTCAATTGGAGATATGTTGTATAATGGACATGCACAGATAATGCTACAGTCTTTTCCCCAAAAAAATCTGCTGTTAAATTGTGCATCTTACAATCAACTGTATTTTAGAATCATGGAAATGCAAGTGTATTTTAGTAAGACTGTGTGTGTGTGTGTGTGTGTGTATATCTCCTTCAAGATTTATTTGGAAATTATTCTAATTTAATGGTGAAAATACAGTTTTAATTGCTTTCCCATTGGAGCAATCTTGGAAACAAGCCAGAGTTTTGCAGACACGCCATGTTTATCGGTAGCTAGTACTGTCCTTTGGAGTCTGCACATGTGATTTAAATGCCAGCCTTCATTTACTAAAGAGCCTCATATCAAGGAAAAATCAAATCACAAACAGCACCTTGAAAAATACTAATGTCATGTTACTTAGAATTAGAGAAGTTAGAAGTTTATTCTAACCCCTGTAATTTCCAGGTGAGCAAACTTCTTATGGTGCAACATGTGGCATTTTGTAGCTCTTGCCCAACAGATAATTGATATTAAAATAATATTAGATACATATTACAGGAAGGCACACTAGTTGTGAATTGATAGCTTTCTTGCAAATCACAGCGTTCCCTCTTTCCTGCAGGTTTTCCAGCAATCTGCCACCTGTGAACTCACTTAGGGCAATCTGTATCATTTCCCAAGGGCTTGGTGTTGGCAAGTTTTGTCCCTCACATCTGTTTCTCTCTTTCTGTTTAATTAGATTTGAAATCTGTATTTTTCTCTCCTTGACGTTGCCCACCTTGTTTTTTTTTTTTATTTGTTTGTTTTCCAGCTGTGTGTGCAGTACGTCATGCAGGCTGTGCCTTCCAGCCTCTTGGCACTGAAAGGTTTCCATTGCATCAGGAATGGCCTTAGGAGGAGGTCTTAAACAGTTGGCACTTAATAAATGGTCTTGACTGTATAAGCTTTTTTGGTCTTTCTTAAGACCGTTCTGGGCTGGGCACGGTGGCTCACGCCTGTAATCCCAGCACCTTGGGAAACCGAGGCGGGTAGATCATGAGGTGAGGAGTTCAAGACCAGCCTTTGAAGATAGTAAAACCCCATCTCTACTAAAACTACAAAAATTAGCCAGGTGCAGTGGCAGGTGCCTGTAATCCCAGCTACTCGGGAGGCTGAAGCAGGAGAATCTTTTGAACCCAGGCGGCAGAGGTTGCAGTGAGCCAAGATTGTGCCACTGCACACCAGCCTGGGTTACGGAGTGAGTGAGACTCCATCTAAAAAAAAAGAAAAAAAAAAAAAGACCGTTCTGATACTGCACTGGAAGAACATCTGAGCCAGCGTGTTCCTTGTTGCTCCATTTGACTCATGCTCTCTCCAGTTATCTATCATAGCCTGGTAAAAAGGCAAAAGCAGCTGTGCATGTGTGTGATAAAATTACTAAACTGTTTCTTGTTAACTGTCAACTGGCATTGAAGGAGACAGTTATTTACATTTTCAGTTGCTTTTTGTGAAATACAAAGATCAAAGACCTTTTCTGCAGTTTCCTCTTCGACTCAAACCACAACTTCCTTCCTCTATATTAAAAGCCTCTGCAACATGCATTAGTATTCTACTTTCTCACCTTCAGTGACAAATAATAATTTTATTGTACCAAGTTGAAATGTGGTCACTTGAGGGCTTTTCTGTGGGTGCCTCTGCGTCTCTGAATGGACACCTTTGGAAGACACTTACCATGCTTTCAGCAGCATTTTTTGTTTTTATCTGTTAAAGGAAAAAAAGACTGTAGAAGTGTTCCTGACTAGATTTCAATCCTTTTTTGGTTTTTAGACCCTTTTGAAAATCTGATGAAAGCTTGAGGGTGGTGTTGCTTGTCACAGGGGCAGCTGCCACAGGGGCAGCTGTGGCTCACTCCAGCACATTCTCCAAAAGTGATTCCCTTTCAACAGTTGTTTAAATAAGATGGCAAGAAGATGGCTCTCAAGACTTTAATGAAAAGATAACAGTAGAGGAAATGGCAGAAGAGCAGGGTGGGTAGTTCTGCACATGATCGAAGCATCGGTGTTCAGACTATATGAGAGGAGCAGGGGAGGCAACCTGGGAGCATTCAGAGTGACTCCCCACTCACAAAAGGCACATCACCCCAGTCTCAGGACATTCTGATAACCCCAAAGCCCATCTAGGGGCTGCTAGGGTGTCTGTGGGCCTCAGGTTGGAAAATTCTGCTCTCGTCTTATTGGCAGTTAACGTGTGGGCTCAAGAAGTCTGGGGTGGACCATTACCTGAATTTCAGCTCTAATGCTTCCCAAGTGTGAGGCCTTGGCTAGTCAAATCATTTACTTCTTTAGGTCACTGTTTGCCCACTGAAAATGGGAAGAAATAAAACCAGACGCATAGGACTGCGGAGGGCCAACTGGGAAGACCTGAATAAAATGTCTGGCACACTGTCACATAGTAGGTTCTCAAAAAGTGGCTGTGCTTTTCCCTTCTTCTGTCCATCTTTGATTTCTTTTGTGGGGAGAGGTTTTCTTCCCCAAGGAGATGGATTTTAGAGCTGTGGAAATCAGCTGCATTGAGGCTAATTTTATCTGTCAGAACTCAGATGCATTTGCAGATGTAGAGGTTAGGAAACAGATGCCACTCTTCCACTCCCTCCACTCCCTCCACAAGATGAGGTACTAAGGCTGGTGAACATTGGGCTGAGGCTAGAAACGTGGTAAGGTCGTTCTGGGAGAGCCCCGGGAACTGGGAGAGTGGAGGGAACTCTGTGCTAATTCCCAGAAATTGAACTTCTAGGACAGTTACCCCAACAGGGAGACTTCGCTGGAGAAGGTCAGAGGCTGTAGGCCAAGACGGCGCCCACTGGAGGACTACAGGGCACCTCTCACAATAGAGACAAGGAAAAAGGTCTCAGAAAACTTGGAGAGGAGAGAGAGCAAAACCTGGTCTAGGCCAAAGCCTAGTCCTGAAGGCTTATTAAAATACTCTGAGGCCAGGTGCGGTGGCTCACACCTGTAATCCCAGCACTTTGGGAAGCTGAGCCGGGAGGATCACTTGAGGTCAGGAGTTTGACACCATCCTGGCTAATAATGGTGAAATACTGTCTCTAATAAAAATTAGCCAGGTGTGGTGGCACGCATCTGTAATCCCAGTTACTCGAGAGGCTGAGACAGGAGAATCGCTTGAACTGGGAAGGTGGAGGTTATAGTGAGTGGACATCGCGCCACTGCACTCCTGCTTGGGCGACAGAGCGAGACTCCATCTATAAATAAATAAATAGGCTGGGCACGGTGGCTCATGCCTGTAATCCCAGGAGGCCGAGGAGGGCGGATCACGAGGTCAGGAGATTGAGACCATCCTGGCTAACACGGTGAAACCCCGTCTCTACTGAAAATACAAAAAATTAGCCGGGTGTGGTGGCGGGCAACTGTAGTCCCAGCCACTCGGGAGGCTGAGGCAGGAGAATGGCGTGAACATGGGAGGTGGAGCTTGCAGTGAGCTGAGATCGTGCCACTGCACTCCAGTCTGGGAGACAGAGCCAGACTCTGTCTTAAAAAAAAAAAAAAAAGTAAGTAAATAAATAAATAAATGCTCTGAAAGCAGGGGTTGGCCCTTCTCTCCCCTGTCTGGTCCCCTTCTCCTTCCCCATACTCTTAAAACCTACTTAAGAGTTTTCAAACAAAAGCATTATACTCCAAAGCCTTAAATATTCCTAGCTTTGTTTTGGTGTTCATTTTTTCTGTTTTTATTTTATTTTATTTTATTTTATTTTTTTCGACAGGGTCTTGCTCTGTTGCCTAGGCTGGAGTGCAATGGCATGATTATAGCTCACTGCAGCCTCAACCTCCTGGCCTCAAGCAGTCCTCCCACTTCAACCCCCAGAGTAGCTGGGACTATAGGTGTGCACCACCACGCCTGGCTAATATTTAAAATTTTTCATAGGAGTGGGGTCTTGCTATAATGCCCAAGCTGGTCTTGAACCCTTGGGCTCAAGTGATCCTCCTGCCTTGGCCTCCCAAAGTGCTGAGATTACAGGCATGAGTTACTGCACCCAGCCTTGGTGTTCATTTTAAAGGAAACAAAAAGTTGAAATGGCAGTGTGAATTTTGAACGGTCAAATAAATATTAAAAACCCAATGAATGGGCTGGGCATGGTGGCTCATGCCTGTAATCCCAGTACTTTGGGAAGCCGGGGTGGGCGGATCACGAGGTCAGGAGATCAAGACCATGCTGGCTAACACGGTGAAATCCCGTCTCTACTAAAAATACAAAAAATTAACCAGGCATGGTGGCACGCGCCTGTGGTCCCAGCTACTCGGGAGGCTGAGGCAGGAGAATCGCTTGAACCTAGAAGGCAGAGGTTGTAGTGAGCCGAGATTGCGTCACTGCACTCCAGCCTGGGCGACAGAGACTCAGTCTCAAAAAAAAAAAAAAAAAAAAAACACCCAATGAATGAACTCATATCAGTGGAACAGGCAAATAAGGTGATTAGCAAGAGCAGAGTAAAATTATTAAGAAGTGCTGATGAAGGGACATTGTGGGTGTTCACCCGTGAAGGAGGAACAAAGCTCTGGTTTATAGAGTTTGAGTGTTAAGCAGAGGAATAAAAGTATCCTTAGACCTGTGGTGCTTAACAGCCCGAATGCTCATCAAATTTAACCAAACCTGGTTTAACTAAGGTTAACTTTGTTGCGGTACTACCACAGGATGGACTAGTATGGAACCATGACAGAAAGAAAAAAGAGCTATATATATTGACTTTGAAAGATACACTATATTATTAACTTTTACACTAATGTATATAATATGGTCTTGTTTAAGTAAGAGGGAAGGTGGTAGGGTAAAGGGTAGGCATGCTTATTTGGTATTTAAAACTTTGGAAAAAATAACCAAATTATTATTTGGGATTCTAGCTGGGAATGGATTGGGGAAGAGTCTGGTTTGACACAGCGGTTTGAGCTAGGGTTTGGAAACAGAGCTGGATTCAAATTCTGACCCTGCCCTTTCTGCTATTGTAACTTGGCAATTTACTTAACTACTTTCTTATGTAAAATGGAACTCATCAGAGCACTGACCTCATGAGGATGAAAATATGATTAAAAAAATACTTAGTTCAATGCCTGGCACATAGTAAGTGGTAAGTGCTCACCATATTTTAATTTTCACATAGAACATGTCTTACTTTTTCATTAGAACAAAAGAAAATAGAGTTATTTCAGTGGGAAGTAGTGGTTGAGGTTAAGAAGCTTAATGACATACACTGGGACTCAAATGACACGCCAAAGGGGACAGATTTGTTTAAAGTGAAGAGTGTGAACTTGTAAAGTTTACGAAATAAGAATGTGGCTGGTTGTGGTGGTTCACGCCTGAAATCCCAGCACATTGGGAGGCCAAGGCAGGGTGGATCCCTTGAGCTCAGGAGTTTGAAACCCCATCTCTGCAAAACATACAAAAAAAGAAAAAAGAATATGAAGATCTACATTCAGAAGGAAAATGTTGGGTAATTATAGTGAAAGAATACCAAAGGGCAGAGAGGTTAGCTGTCAGATTATGCAGAGTAGGCAAATGTGGTAATTAAAAGTTCTGTAGATTCTGAATAGAATGTACATTTTTAAAAGAGAAAATGAAGTTCACTAGGACAATCTGTACTTGGGAAAATAGGCTATCTAATAAAAACCAGGACAAATACTTGTTTTGATTGTTATTATAATCTTTACTTTGGCTTAATATTAAGAAGGTTTAAATTATATTAAAAGAACCTCAAAAAAAAAAAAAAAGAACCTCAATGAAGATGGGGAAAAATTACATTGAGAAGATATTATATACAGTGAAAATGATTGACAATGCTTCAAAAATTTCCAGAACAATTGGATAAAAGTGGTCAGCTTCATATTTGTCATTTTTGTTACAGATAATTAGTTCAAAGCCAATAATTTATATGTGAGTTCAAGACTACTTAACAGCTCCAAAGAAAATTCTTCTTCTGCTTAGTATTTTAAAAGCCCACTCTTTGAAATCTGCCACAAACTCAAAGGAGTTTTACAGAAACCTTAAAGGCAATTGGAAGTCTGAGGGCACTCAGCTTGTAATGAAACATGAGGCTTTGGGGGCCAGGGTGGAGGGAGAGAAGGAAGGGGGGTAGGTTTTGCTTTCACTTTCTTGAGACCACCATTGCCAGAGCTACCAAACCCCCAAATCCAGAGATGTGATACTGTTCCTAAGGGTCTCATAATAGGCACAGGCTTTGACATTTTATTTTATTTTAATGATGCCCTACAACAGGGAAGATATACATTTGCTAAAGTTTAGTACTCTCCAGAATGTGCTAGCCTCCTTTTTAACAAATGATGTTTATTATTAGAATTATCAGTACCTTTAATAATTTCATGGAAGTACAAATTATGTGTGCTTATTTTAAATTCTGGGACTGGTATATTGTGAAGCAGCCTTAAGAGGGAATGCTTTTATTTGGTACCCATAGACATACTGTGATCCTTGTGCTTACAAAGTTTATACACTAGCTGGAGCAACAAGACTCAGCATATGAAACATTTTGCATCTAGCTTAGTTTTTGAATTAAGTGCTAAAGTGTATGCTGCTGACCAATTCATTTATTCAGCAAATATTGAAGTGCTTATTATTCACTAGGCATTCATGTGTTAGGTTTTGAGGTTAAAGGGACAAACAAAATTAAATTAGTTTTCCATGCTGTAGACACAGTAAATGCATCTAGCATAAAAGCTAGTAGAGGCAGCATAATGTGGTCGTTAAGAATGACCTGTGTTATGACACATGCCTGGGATTACAATCCCAGCTACTCAGGAGGCTGAGGCAGGAGGATTACTTGAGCCCAGGAATTCTCATCTAGCCTAGGCAACATAACGACACACTGTCTCTTAAAAAAAAAAAAAAAGGCCCTTGTCTGTCGTCTGTTTCGTTCATTTGTGAATCTCCAGCACATGGGACAGGGTCTAACCAGTGGTAACCATCCAGTATTAGTTGCTGACTGAATAAATGTTGATAGAAATAGTTCAGGTCCTCTTGGAACTTACAAACTAGTGGTAAGACCAGGTTTTCCCAATATGTTCATATGTTCTGTGAGATGTTTCCTCTCTCTGTCATATACATATGCACACAAAAAACAGATTCAAAGACATACACAGTGCCCTGTGGTCTTGTTGATGGAGTCTGGAAGAAAATTTGTGTATCATGCATCCTGTCCATATCCACTAACTTTTCTTCTAACCTAGTCCAACCCAAATCAATGAAAACTTGAAACACTCACAGGTGATAGAGTTCAGTTCATATCACTGATTGGGATTTGTTTTTTTGTTTTTGAGAACCAGAGACAGTATTGCATGGCGGTTAAAAGCATCAGCTTTGGGGCCAGAGAGAAATAGGTGCAGGTCCTGGCTTTGCCTTGGATAAGTTTCTTAAGACTGTGTAAGCCTTAATTACTTTGTCTATAAAATGAGGACATTAATAGCACCTGCTTTTCAGTGCTGTCAGGAGTTAGTGAGATTAAAGCATGTATGGCGCATAGTAAAGTACTGTACTCATCCTAAGCACTTCATACAAGTTACCGATTATTTATTTATTTTTTATTTTTTTCTGTTGCCTAGGCTGGAGTGCAGTGGCATGATTTCGGCTTACTGCAGCCTCCACCTCCCAGGTTCAAGCAGTTCTGCTGCTTCAGCCTCCCCAGTAGCTGGGATCACAGAGACCCACCACTACACCCAGCGAATTTATATATATATATATATATATTTTTTTTTTTTTTTTTTAATTTTTTTTTTTTTTGAGATGGAGTCTCTGTTTGTTGCCCAGGCTGGAGGCTGGAGTGCAGTGGTGTGATCTCGGCTGACTACAAGCTCCGCCTTCTGCATTCTCACCATTCTCCTGCCTCAGCCTCCCAAGTAGCTGGGACTACAGGCGCCCGCCACCACGCCCAGCTAATTTTTTGTATTTTTAGTAGAGATGGGGTCTCACCATGTTGGCCAGGCTGGTCTTGAACTCCTGACCTCAAGTGATCTGCCCACTTTGGCCTCCCAAAGTGCTGGGATTACAGGCATTAGCCATCTTGCCTGGCCATAAGTTACTGATAATTCTTGTTCCTGAAACGGGAGAAGAATCCTTATCACGTGTGTACGCATGTGTGTGTCTCCTTACTTTTTTCTTACTCAGAAAAACAACAGTGTGTGTTGGCATAACCAGTAGGCTGGCACACAGTTGATGAGAATACTATAGCCACAGACTAGCTCTTAGGGGAACAGTGCCTTCAGGGGCAGTGCTGTGCCACTGTCTGCAAAAACTGGAATCAGGCCTTGTGTTGTTGAAC
Organism: Theropithecus gelada; assembly: GCF_003255815.1. Lineage (NCBI taxonomy): Eukaryota > Metazoa > Chordata > Mammalia > Primates > Cercopithecidae > Theropithecus > Theropithecus gelada. The sequence continues at coordinate 115,853,040 of NC_037673.1, forward strand.
ACACTGAGGAAGCTGGCAGAAGACACCAAGGTGTAATGGGCAGGAGGGAAGCATGTGGGCTGTTCATGACTATGGAGCTTTTTTAGAGGAATCAAGCTTTTCTGTCAGCTCCTGGCAGGTTCCTGGTAGTGTCATCTATCTGAAGATAAACCCTACCTCCACCACCCACACACAGAGAAGTCTTGATTGCAGTTCCCGTGTGGGTCCTCTGGGTGTCTTCACACTCACAGATTTGTTTATTATTTTTAATGAACTTGGCATTTCTCTGAGGCTGATTTAATGGTGCCCATTAAAAAGATGGCAGCTCCAGAGTTTCTTCATTGTAGAGCTGGCATTTCACCATGTGAGGAGGTAATTCTGTCTTCCTACCTGTGAGGCTTATTTTCTAAATCTCCCAAACTGGAGTGTTTTTAGTTGCAATGTTAAAGTTGAAATAAATCTTTATGCACTAGTTTCTGTTCACCTTAAAGGGTAAAGAACTTTGCAGATTAGAGCTACAGTTGACCTTTTCCTAGTTCTTCCACTTTTTTTTTTTTTTTTTTTTTTTAAAGGCAGGATCTTCCTGTGTCACCCAGGCTGAAGTGCAGTGGTGAGATCATAGTTCACTGCAGCCTTTAACTCCTAGGCTTAAGCGATCCTCCCACCTCAGTCTCCCAAGTAGCTGGAACCACAGGATTGTGTCACCACACCCAGCTAAGTTTTGTATTTTTCGTAAGAAATGGTTTTGCCATGTTGCCTAGGCTCTTTTCCGAACCCCTGGGTTCAAGTGATCCTTGCCTCCCGACCTCCCAAAGTGCTGGGATTATAGGCGTGAGCCACCACCCCGGCCTTTTCCACTTCTTTCTGTGTCCTCTAATTATGTTAATTCTGGTACCAAGATAAAGAAGACCCTAGTTTAGAGAGATACAATGCATTTTTGAGTTGGGTTAAATTGATTAAATGACTTACTTGATGTCATTGATAAACTCTAGGGCAGAGATTCTTACACTTGGCTGCACATGAGAATCTCTTTCAAAAACCCAGGTGCCTCAGGTGCCCCAGCCCTACTCCAGACTAATTAAGTCAAAATCTCTGAGGGTGAGACTCAGGTATAAGTATTTTTAAAACCTCCTCAGATGCTTCCAACATATAGCCAGTTTAAGAACCTGTACTCGAGAACATGGCTCTCAGCTGGGGGCAGTTTTGCCCTGCCCGCAGGAGACATTTGGCAATATCCAAAGACAATTTTAGCAAACTGGGAGGGGTTTTATTAATTTAAATTTAGTGGGAGGGGTTATTCAGTGGGTAGAAGACAGAGATGCTTCAAAGCATCCTACAATGCACCCAGCAGCTCCCCATAACAATTATGTGGGCCAAAATATCAGTAGAACCAAGGCTAAGAAACAATGCTCTAGAAAAATCAGGCTAAAGAAATGCCAGAGCAGTGTATATGCCTGCTGTAAGGAAATAATAGCATGTAGAAGTTTACATTTTTAGCCACCTGGCAAGATAATAAAAAGGAAGTGGTTTCGTCTCTGCCCTTTGAGTCTCTTCTGTGTCTGCCATCACGGAGGCCTTTCCTTGTGGCCGGTGCACCTCCTGGTTCCGATTTCTTGGGTAGGACTTCTTCTTGCAGTTCCATAAGTTTATTGTACTTGAATGGCTTGGAAGAAGACCAAAGTTAAGAATGTTAACTTTGTATGTAACCCATAGAAATTAGCCAAGATAAATAATTTTTAAATAAGCTTTTAAATTGTTTTGGCCTGATATAAAGTTTTCTAAAATTACAGAATTAACCATTTGAAAGTGGTTATATAAGAACTTATATAAGAAATCTGATTTTGTGTGCTGTAGAGACTTCTTTTTCTTCTTTCTTCCTTTTGATTAGATAAGAGGAGGCTAAGAAAGGCATTTTTTAATTGTATCAAAATCAGTTTTGTTTAATTTTGAGATATTCAGGAATGCTTTCATAGCAGGTTATATTGACCTATATCATCAAATATTTACCTTATATAATAATAATAATTATTATTATTAATATCATCATTTGAGATAGAGTCTTGCTCTGTCACCCAGGCTGGAGTGCAGTGACGTGATTTTGGCTCACTGCAACCTCCGCCTCCCAAGTTCAAATGATTTTCCTGCCTCAGCCTCCCAAGTAGCTGGGATTACAGGCACAGGCCACCATGCTGGCTAATTTTTGTATTTTTGTAGAGACGGGGGTTTCACCATGTTGGCTGGGCTGGTCTTGAACTCCTGACCTCAAGTAATCTGCCTGCCGTGGCCTCCCAAAGTGCTGGGATTACAGCCCTAGTTCTAGAACAAAAAGCTGATATAGGGCATTAAAGGTACCCAGCCTGTCTTATATAATTAATATCATGATCTTTATGTCCTCTGGACACATCCACTTTTCCAGAGTGTGGGACACATAAAAGATCTTTGTCATAAATAAGTTGTGTTAGGCCGGGCGCGGTGGCTCAAGCCTGTAATCCCAGCACTTTGGGAGGCCGAGACGGGCGGATCACAAGGTCAGGAGATCGAGACCATCCTGGCTAACACGGTGAAACCCCGTCTCTACTAAAAAATACAAAAAACTAGCCGGGCGCGGTGGCGGGCGCCTGTAGTCCCAGCTACTCGGAAGGCTGAGGCAGGAGAATGGCGTGAACCCGGGAGGCGGAGCTTGCAGTGAGCAGAGATCCGGCCACTGCACTCCAGCCTGGGCGGCAGAGCGAGACTCCGTGTCAAAAAAAAAAAAATAAAATAAATAAATAAATAAATAAATAAGTTGTGTTTTTTTCTTGTATGCAGTTGTCAAATTTAGTGTTTAATCAACGTGGTGAATTTAATTGATTTATCACCTTGATTAATTATATAAATTATAGTCAAACATTAACTATAATCAAACTGTTTTCTTCCCAAAAACTGATGAAAATAGATGGTCACAGCTCTTGAAATACTCTGAATTCATTGATCTTTCACAGATGATTGATTGACACTTCCTTTTTTTTTCAGTTTATCCCTTTAAATGGGGATTTCAGGTGATACCTTTAATGCTCTGTATCAACATTTTGTTCTAGAACTGATTTTTTTTTTTTTTTTTTTTAAGATAGGTCTCCCTCTGTTAGCCAGGCTAGAGTCTGGAGTGCAGTGATGTGATCATAGCTCACTGTAGCCTTGACGTCCTAGGCTCCAGCAATCCTCCCACCTCAGCTTCCTGTGTAGCTGGGACTATATGCATGTGCCATCATGCTTGGCTAATTTATTTGTATTTTTATTTTTTTGTAGAGATGGGGTCCCCCTATGTTGCCCAGGCTGGTCTTGAACTCCTAGGCTCAAGTGATCCTCGTGCTTTGGCCTCCCAAAATGCCAAGATTACAGACATGAGCCACTGTGCCTAGCCTACAACTAAATTGATGTACATATGAATCTGGGGGTGATACCTGTCACAGTTTTTCAGTTTTTTTCCTCTTCCCCCCATCCTCCTGCCCCCTCCCCTCTCCTGTCCCTCTTCCTGCTCCTCCCCTTCCTCCTCACCATCTCATGAACCCTTGACTCCAGTGTAATGCAGTTTATTAATTCAGTAAACATTTCAGAACCTACCATGTGCATTTTGCATTAATTACTATACTGGTTTTAAAAATTGTTTTAGCCTATTATAGGGTTATTTGAGACACTAAGCCAATACTCTTACGTGTTCAGGTCCCTTTGACTTCCAGTGGTTGGAATGTTTTAAAATAAGACTAGAAGAATAACAGCTCATATAATATTTGGCTTGAATATTCCTTCAGTTTTGGAACAACATACCTGTTTCTTCATTGAATGTTAGCAGTGACTACATAATTCAAGGGATACTTTAATTATAGTCTAATCCTGGCTTTTGTAGCTGTGCTTTTAACTTAATTTATAATTGCATTAAAAGTATTCCTGGCCAGGTGTGGTGGCTGACACCTATAATCCCAGCACCTTGGGAGGTGAAGGTGGGAGAGTCACTTGAGCCCAAGAGTTCAAGGCTGCAGTGAGCTGTGATGGCACTACTACACTTCAGCCTGGGCAATGAAGTTAGATCCTGTCTCTGAAATAAGATAAGATGAAATAAAATAATACTTTTGGATATGTAAACATTTCGGTTTTTCTTCTGGCTTTGGAGCTTGTAGTCCAACATGAGGTTTTGAGAAAATAATCAGTTAATGCTGTAGAGACCCTTTCCTAAAAACTTGATTTAATGAGAACCATTACACGGTGTGCTTAATAACAAGGCAGCTGTTGACGGTCAAATTTTCTCCTATCTGAGAGTCTGAGTGAGTGTGCATATGTTGAGTGTGTGGTGTGTGTGTGTATGTACATACATGTTGTGGGAGAGTTCTCTGCTAGAATTGGGGAACAAGATGGAGAGAAACATAATTAAATGAGTGCTTAAGGATTGAGTGGATTAAGCCCAACTATCCTGGAACTTCTCTGGTTTCTTGGTAACCAGGCTTAGTATGGGTTATTTCTATGTATATTGGTGTACCTTTTATTCTATTGTGCTTGACAGTACGTTCTTTATGTTAAAGCATGCCGAGGTGGATTTGTAGCCCCTGTCTAGATATTTTCTAGAATAGGATCTATTTGTCTATGCATGTGGAAAGAACTGGTTTGGTTTAGGGAGTACATAATTAACAAGGTGGGACAGGAGTTACTAGTTTTCAATTGTTTGAAAGATGTGAAAGAGGAATTAGACATATTCTGTGTATCCCGAAGGCACAGCACCAGAACCAGTGGATTGAAGTACGGGAAAACAGATTTCTGTTCAGTTCAAGGAGTGTGCGAAGAGATCACGAACCATGGGTTTGTGGTGGGGTGGATGGAGTGCAGAAATTGTCTTTCAGTGGAGGTTGTCATGATGACTACTGGGAGGGGACACAGGGCATTCAAGTAGTAGACTGGGAATAGACGTTGGACTAGATGATTTTTAAGGCTGATTTCAATCTAGCCACTCTGTGATTTTTAGGACACATTATATCCGCTGGAAAATGAAAAGTGAAGATAAATCTGGCATTTGAAGGGGAATTTCAGGTTCATTGGCTCAGGGTCCCTAATGGCTTTTTCTCTCCGACTTCTTCAAGTCCTCCTGCAATTATACTCTTTCTCTTGTACATCAGTTTCTTTCCATGTATGGAAACATCCCTATCACCATCAGAACATGCCTTTTTATCACCCTTCTTAAAAACCAAGTGAAATAAATTTCTATATTTGATGTAGCCTTCCAGCGCTATGGCACTTCTCTCCTGCCCATTCTGGCAGAACTTCTTGAAGACTTGTCTCCTGGAGTGTGTGCAATCTCCCCTTCCTGCCACCCCTCCCCACTGCACCACGCCTCAAAAACCCTTTCTATTAAGGTCACCAAAGGCCTCCATTGTAAGAAATTCCATGGCCTATTATAGTCCTCATCTTTTTCAGCCTCTCAGTAGTAGTTGGCATCATCCACCCTGGCCCCCTTCTTTTTCTTTTTGCAGTATGCCCTTGTAACCACCCCGCCCCCTCACTGCCCCTTGAAGCACTGTCCTGACTTGACTTCCAGGGCATCACATCCCCTTTTTTTCTCCTACCTCAATAACTGTTCTCTCCAAGGGCCTCTGCAGATGGAATTACCCCAGGGCTCAGTCATTGACTTTCTTCACCATACTACACTGTTTCTAGGGTTCTTAACCTGCTAAAAACAAACAAACAAACAAAACAAAAAAAAAACTAAACTAAAAAAGACTAGACTTTATCCAAGTCTAGTTAATTCAGAACCTTTGGGGAAGACTTGTGAGCATCAGTTTTTGTTTTGGTTTAGTTTGAATTGGTTTTTTTGTTCATTTTTTTGTTACTGGGCATACCAGCGTACAGCCAGGATTGAGAATATCAATGATTTCTAGTCCTGGGGGATAAATACCAAATACTAATAACTTCCAAATTAATGTATTTAACACATTTTTCCCAGACTCCAGACGTAATAATTCTGTTGTCTGTTTTACATTTCCACTAGAAATAGGCATCTTAATTGTGTGCCCCTTCCCCCACACTGGCTCCTTCTTGGGTTTGCCCTTCATGCACACAGCTCTCAGGCCACAAGCCCAGGAGACATCCTGATTCCTCTGTTACCTCATTACACAGCTCACCAGGCAGCAAGCTCTTTCCACTTGCCCTAGCAAATATGCACATCCTAAATCTCACTGCTTCTCCCACCACCACTTCTCTTCTGGGTATACTCAGGAGCCTCCTAACTCCCGCATGATCTTGCACTGTCACTCTCACAGTCCGTATGCAGTCAGAATGGTCTTATCACTGATGACAGTCATTCCCTTGCCCTGCCATGGCTTTCCATTCCAATGGACAAACTCCCCACTCCTTACCAGGAACTACAGGCTCCCCTTCATGTGGCCTCTGTCCAATTCTGCGAACTCGTTTCCTCCCACTCCCTCCTTCCCTGCCTGTCAGGCCACACTGACCACCATGCTGTTCCTCAAACTTCCCAAGCTCGTTCCTCCTACTTCAGAGCCTTTGCACACACCCCTCCCTCTGCCTGGAAGCCCCTTCCCCATAGGTTTTGTTCCTTGGCTCTCACCCTAATTTTTCTCCAGTTTCTGCTCAGATATTACCCCAGGAGAAAGCCCATCCAAAATGCTCCTCTCTCCCACCCACTCTGTAGCCCCTGCCTCTGGTTTATTTTTTCCCTCCACAGCATTTATCTCACTCAAAAATCCTGTTTTTCTGGCTATTTTGTTAGAACTTTTGTCACTGCTCTATCCCCAGGACCATCAGCAGTGCTCACACGCAGTAGATGACGTATACATACTTGTGGCTGAATGATGAAGTACTACTCCTTAAGCAGTAGTCCCAGGACCTAGGCGTTTCATCACTTCTCTGGCCCTTGACCCCTTTTCCAGCCTCTGAGCAGACCATGCTGGCTATGGCCAGGATCTCCTGCTAAGTTTATCTCAGAACCTACCCTCTTCTTGCTGCCTCCCATTTGGCCCCGTGCTGTTTACCAGAAATACACAGGCATGGAGAAGTTGAGCAACCTCTGGCATTTTAGTGCTAGGTGGGGACCTTTCTCTTCTCTTCCTGACCATTCCAAACGAGTCCACACTGCTCCCGTTTTCTGTAGACAGACTGGTCCTCGATAATCCACTTTCCTGATTTTCCTCCCCCTTTTCTCTTTGCCCCTCATTGATCTTCTTTGCAGGCTCCTTCCCCTTTGTCCAATATCAAAATGTTGATATTTCTTGGTCTCTACCTGGATTCTCTGCCCTTCTTATTCCACTCTCTCCCTGGTGACCTTGCCCATTCCTAGGGTTTCAGATTCTCTACATGCCGGTGACTCCCAAACTTATATTCCAGGCCCAAGCTCTTGTCTAAGTTCTAGACCTGGGTGTCTAGCTAGAAAATGTTCTTTGGTATCTCACAGGCAACTCAAATTTGATGTGAAGAAAGCTGAACTTGCCTTCTCTTTCACTTTTCCCCTTAGTCAATGACCCAGGTAACTATCTCGAAACCTGGAAGGCTTATTCTTCTGGCCTTACCCCTATGCCCAATCAATTGCCAGTATTGTCAGTTCTCCCGGTGAATAGCTGTACACTCTATATACCGCCAGTCACTGTGCACTGCCACTAACTAAGACCAAGCCACTGCCGCCATCTCTTTCCTAGGTTACTTTAAGGGCAGTTGCACCTAGTCTAACGTCCTGTGCTGCTATTGGCTTTCATAAAATGTCCATCTCATTGCATCATCCTTTGCTTAAGATGCCTCATTAGGCCAGGTGCGGTGGCTCATGCCTGTAATCCCAGCACTTTGGAAGGCTGAGGTGGGCAGATCACGAGGTCAGGAGATCGAGACCATCTTGGCTAACACGGTGAAACCCCATCTCTACTAAAAAATACAAAAAATTAGCCAGGTGCGGTGTTGGGTGCCTGTAGTCCTAGCTACTCGGGAGGTTGAGGCAGGAGAATGGCGTGAACCTGGGAGGCAGAGCTTGCGGTGAGCCGAGATCGCGCCACTGTACTCCATCCTGGGCAACAGTGTGAGACTCTGTCTCAAAAAAAACAAACAAAAACAAACAAAAAAGATGCCTCATTAGAGTTTTGATAAAATCTAAACTTTTTAACAGGGCTTATAAGATCCTGAATAACGTGTTCCCAAACTGACTGCTTTTCTTGGAGTTTCTCGGAAATATCTGCCTCGCTCAAGCACACCCCCACCCCACCCTGCATACATACACATCACTCTTCTGGCCACTTGTCAGTCATTTACCCTAGAGTCTAACATAGGGCACAGTAAGGCCTCAATAAATATTTGTTGCATATATGTAGGAAGGCAGTGGTCCTGGATTGTAATTGTGTGTCCTCAAATTTTAATTTAATTTACCTTAAAAATGTAAAGGCTTCCAGAGTCAAAAGTTGCTGTTTTGTTTTATAGTGCTGTGTATGTTTCCCTCCACTCTGTAGTTTCCAGAGGGTTATTAAAAATGGAACTAAAAGAAGTATGTGGGCTTCTGTTAGCAAATCAGTTTTAATCTGTACTCTTTGGCCGTTGAGTGCTGAGCTTAGGAGGCTACCAGATGGGGACACAGGAACCAAATCACCTTTGCTTCCCAGTGAGGAACGGGGGCGTAAATTGGCTGAATAGACTTCTGCAGTAAAACTCCTTCAACTTGAGCTTGTGTAAGCCAGGATCAAAATACCTGAGACTTGTTGAGACTTGTCTAGACTGTTTATTAAACTTTCAAACCTGTTTGGGAAGAAGGCTTGGAACAACAGTAGGTTTGGGCTTGTGAAGTAAATCTTATTTAAAGGAAATAAACAAAAGCTTAATCATGTTTACTTTGTAACAATATAGGTAAAACTGTTGGTTGCTGTTGTAATGAATCTAAAAAAGAATAGAGAATGTTTTTTTTCCTTAGAAGTTCCAGGTTCAACGACAAAACCCCAAAAATACAAAAATTAGCCAGGTGTGTTGGCTGGCGTCTGTAATCCCAGCTACTTGAGAGGCTGAGGCAGGAGAATCACTTGAACCTGGGAGGTGGAGGCTGCAGAGAGCCAAGATCGTGCCACTGCACTCCAGTCTGAGCCATAGAGCAAGACGCCATCTCAAAAAAAAAAAAAAAAAGTTCCAAGTTCAATATTCCCAACTTCCGCCTCGGGGCTGGGAGCTCCTGGGTGAGGTTTCTAAGTCTCCATCCTCTCAGAACTCCTATCTTTAATTTCTTCTTGCATAGATCAGAGGGGCCTCCGAGTCACTGCTGAGTCACAGGGATAAGCAGAAAGGGAATGACACACTTCCTGCCCCAAGTTCTAGGGAGTTTTTAGGGTTTGTTTTTCTGTTTCGCCTTGAAGATTCCCTGAAAAGACAGAAGATTGCCCCAGCTGCCTCCTGATTGGCAGCCTCTATTTATTTATATGATTTCATAGGATATCCTCTCTGCTATACCTTGTAACTCACAGGGTTTTTGAAACCTTTTCCCCTTATCACAGCAGTATTACATGTTTGTGTAGTGTATTTATCAACTACAATTTGACCAATTTAAAAAAAAAAAAAAAGGCACTCTTTATTGTCACTACCCAGAAAAAAATGTATTGTGAATATCGTCATTCCAGTCTCTTTTCTGTGTGCTTATAGTTTTCTCTTTAAAAATTGCATATGGCTGGCTGAGTGCGGTGGCTCACGCCTGTAATCCCAGCACTTTGGGAGGCCGAGGCAGGCAGATCACAAGGTCAGGAGTTCGAGACCAGTCTGGCCAACATAGTGAAACCCTGTCTCTACTAAAAATACACACAAAATTAGCTGGATGTGGTGGCAGGTGCCTGTAATCCCAGCTACTCAGGAGGCTGAGGCAGGAGAATCTCGTGAAGCTGGGAGGCAGAGGTTGCAGTGAGCCAAGATCGTGCCACTGCACTCCAGCCTGGGCAACAGAATGAGACTCTGTCTCAAAAAAAAATAATAATAATAATAATAAATAAAAATAACAATTATATATGGTTTTATGGTTTAATATAATTTCTTCGCTTTTATGTATTATTTTGTAGCCTTTGTGAAGAGTTCTCATGTTATTAATACTCTGCAAGATCAGTTTTAAAGATTGCATTACTGGCCAGGCACAGTGGCTCACACCTGTAGTCCTAGCCCTTTGGGGGCCTGAAGCAGGAGGATTGCCTGAGGCCAACGGTTCAAGACCAACCTGGCCAACACAGCAAGACCCTGTCTCTTAAAAAATAAAAAATAAAAAAATAAAGACTGTATTACATGCCATTATATGGATGTGCCATAATTTACTTACCCAGTCCCCATGTGGATACTTAGGCTCTAAAAGTTTTCATACAGGGTCATTGTCATAACCCCATGCAGCTTCCTTGCACTTGTCCACACTTCTGTCTCTTTCATGGGATATATTCCTGTAAGTGGTTCAAAGGGCCTGTGAAGTTTTCAGGTTTTTGATCTTTATTGTCACTTTGCCTTCCAGACGTTTGTCCTGTTTTACATTCCCGCCATATAATATAAACACCTTACCATGTCTTGTATGGTCTACATATTCTGGCCTTTGCCTAACTCTCAGCTGCTTCCCGCACCTTTCCTCCCCTTGCTTCCATCACTGTAGCCGCACCAGGCCCTATAACCTCCTTCCCCTGAAGCATGCCTGGCTTGTCCTGTCTTGGGCTGTAGCACTTGCTCTTTCTACTGTCCAGACCATTATTCCTGTGGCTTTCAGCATATACCTCCGATGCCACTTCTGCTAGAGTGGTCTCCGTCAGAACCCCCTGTTTATTTTTGCCCTAGCACCTTTCATAATCTGTCCTTTATTTATGTATGTGCTTACTGGTCTGCTGCCACTTTTTCCCACTGAATGTCAGTTTTGTAAGACAGGCAACCCCTTATATTTCATTTCCCATGTCCCCAGCATCTAAGTCAGTGCCTGCCATTCAGTAGGTACTGGGTAAATGCAGGTGGATTCATTGAGGCTGAATGAATGAAGACATCTCCCTGTCGTCTAGGAATGTGTGGTGTAATAGGGTAGGGCTGATGATGTGTGTATAGTGATGGTTACCTCTTGGAGCCAAACATGGCTGTCTCTTGGAGCAAAATGTGGGAAATGCTGTAAGTGTTCAAATATCATGGAGATGCAGAAGTGGGAACCAGTGACTGGCTACAGTGTCACGAAAGGCTTCGTCTGAGCTGAGCCTTGGGAGACTGGCAGTGTTTTGCAGCTGGTGATGATGGAAAGAATCCAAGGGGCTGAGGAAAGCGGGTGAGCAGAGGCCCAGAGGCAAAACGGGGGCAGGCCTGGGGATTGCTTTAAATCCTATGTTGACTCATGGACTTGGACCCCTGAGCAGCAGGGAAGCATTGCATGTTCCTCATCAGAGGGTGACATGGTGAGTGAGGATATGGAAGTGCTTTTTCAACTTAATTCTAGGTACACATGGCAATGTTAAGGGTGATCAAGCTGTGCTTTGGGAAGCATGAGGACAACTAAGTAAGAGGCACAGGAAGTTCAGGCCAGAGGATGAGCCTGAAGGAGTTGGGGTGATGGGGCTGGAGATGAGGAGAAGGCAGAGGAGTGTTTTGGAGGTGAGGAAGGAGAGTGGGACCCACGATGACACTGAACCGGAGAGTTTTAGTTTGCATGACTGATGGGAAGATGAGACATGGAGCCCTAGAAGAGCTGTTTGGAAGTAAGAACACTTATGAATTTAGTTTTGACCCATCCCTTTACTGAATTAGTGAGCCTCTTGCAGATTAAACCAGCCCATGTGCCCTCCTTTGTCCTGAAGGGGCTTGGGTAACAAGAAGATAGAAAAGAGGAGACAGAAGTATATACCACAGGATGGGGGCTCCCATGGCCTCTTCCTCCTCTGTAAGAAGAGGACTGCATTTGTGGAAAGAGGAAATGAGGCTCCAACTCCTTTCCAGGAGACGAGATGTTTCCTGGAAATGTCTGTTCCCAGGCCCCCATTGGGAATGATTTGCCGCCAGCCTTGTCGTTGAGTAAATTTGTTCATGTTGTTAGCCTGAGGCAGATGGGGGCGGATGGGTGTTTACTGTGGAGTACGTGAACATGTGGGCTCAGGGCACAAATGGGAAGAGGCCCAGAACTGGGTGACACATCATATTTCCCCCACAAACATTCAAAAATGATGTGTGCTTTTCTTAGGGAAAAAAATCAAAGGGAAAGTACTCAAGACATATTATAATTCTGATTGCTGTCTAAATTGAAAAAGGTTTTTTGTTTTGTTTTTGTTTGTTTGTTTTTTGGGACAGAGTCTCGCTCTGTTGCCCAGGCTAGAGTGCAGTGGCACGGTATCTGCTCACTGCAACCTCTGCCTCCTGGGCTCAAGCGATTCTCCCGCCTTAGCCTCCCAAGTAGCTGGGACCACAGGTGCCCACTACCACAGCTGGCTAATTTTTGTATTTTTAGTAGAGACGGGGTTTCACCATGCTGGCCAGGCTGGTCTCGAACTCCTTGCCTCAGGTGATCCACCCACCTCAGCCTCCCAGAGTGCTGGGATTACAGGCGTGAGCCACCGTGCCCAGCCGTGTTATCTTACTTAAGCTTTACAGCAACCCTAGGAAGGAGGTTATTATTCTCATTTTACAAATGAAGTGACTGAGGCCCAGAGAAATTAAGTTACTATCTCAAGGTCATACAGTAAGTGGCAGAGATTAACTTGAACTCAGATATGTCCAACTCTAAGCTGTTACATTATAATACATGAGCTTAAGAAAAGAAACTTCTTCTTGAAAGTGTGAGAAGATATATTAATGTCTGGCCAAGTGAAGTAAGATGAAAGAAAAGAAAGGGACCAGGTCTCCCTGCAGGGAAGAAACAGACCATAAGGAAGATCAACCCAGCTGGGCTTGAAATAGCTTCCAGGGAAGAACCTGAGCAGTTTCTAAACATTTTAAAATATAATCTAAAACGACAATATACTTACATTGTTCAAAAGTCAGAATGTAAATATATAGAGTGGAAAAGCTCTTTCTCACCTTTGCCACCCACTGCAGTTCTGACCCTCGACTCTTGCCCTTGCTTCCAAGAGACAACTTGGCCTCCCAAAGTGCTGGGATTATAGGCATGAGCCACTGCATCCAGCCTGGAAAAGTTTTTGAAACTTATTTTTCAAAACAAAAATGTGGTTTGAAAATACCCACATGGGTAAAACTACATAATGAGAAAGCTCTCTGTCCTCTAGAGAGGGAGTGGAGATGAGAAGTGCTTGGCTAGCATTCTCTGGAATGCTGTCTTTTCAAGAAACCACCTTCTGCTACCTTAAAAACAAAAGGAGGTTTAACAGAATGCAAATGGAAGTGAGAATGGGAGAGGCACAGATGAGAAGCCAGCAGAACCTGGTGAGTAAGTGACCACCCAAACCAAGGGAGGAATCAGTGATGACCGAGTGACAAGGTTGTGAAGGGAGCCAGAGAGGTTAAAACAGAGAGAAAAAAATAACTGGTTGGTGATGGAGGGAGGATGAGAAATTTAACTTGGGAAATATCATATGTTGCCTTATTAACCAGAATTTCTAGAAATTTACAGAGAAATTTACCTTACAATTGGATAGTTTTTCTTAGCAAATTGAGAGTTTAATTAGTTTAGTATTTTATTACTAGGGATCATGTTCAGTTTTACATGAGGTTTTGCGATGGAAGAATGCTATAAAATGTCAGGACTCTGTTTATATTCAGTTCAGTAGAGAATAAACCACATTCAAGTGCCAGCATGTTTATTGCAGCCAGCACTCAGTGTTTCTTTGCTTTCTAAATGCTGATTTAGTGTTTTCATTGGTGGTGCAAGTGTGAAGAGAGACTTGAGCATGAATCATAGGAAGAGAGACGTAGATGCTCATTCTGCAGGCCTAGGACCCAGTGAGTGCCGCAGCTGTGCTGCTCATGGCTAGTGGTGGGATTCTGGGCATGCCTTTCAGCCTCCTTGGATGGCCTTGTTTTCCTCACTTGTGAAATGAGGTTAGATGGTATCAGCGGTCTTACCAACACCCAAGTTATCTGATGCTAAGAGAAATTAGAGGACAATCTTCTTTTTTTGCTTCTAACAATAACATTTTTTACAATTTATACTTAAAACATAGAAACAAGTACTACATGATAGAAAGGCCTACCTTCCCACACTTACCTTTTGTGCAGCCCATTTGGGTGGGTAACCTGAATGGCAGCTGTGATGATGACAGACCTGAGCAGTCTCTGCCCCAGTGCTGGCCCTCAGCAGCAGCTGTTCACACTGCTTTACTCATCACTGTACCTGGCCTCAGGAGGTCTTTTGCCTTTCTATTAAATAGAAACGTGTTCTTTCTGTTTTCCATACAGTTTACTTTTTGTGCTTTCTGTCTGGTGAATCATGGATGCTTTTGCGATATGATGTGAAGAGAAAAAAGCCAGCAGACATAGGCTCATATCCCAGCATTCTGCTGAACAGATACGTTAACTTTATGGAGCTGGGTTTCCGCATCTGTAATCCAAGGATAATGATGCCCACCTCCCAGGGTTTTGGCGAGGACTGAATGGACCACAGTGAGAGCACCATGCACACTGTGGACATCTCCAGGTGCTTAGCAGCAGGATTTCCCCAGCCTTGTCTAGACATGGACCATGCAAGGCCATGTCTAGACAAGGTTGGGGAAATCCTGTGCCATGCAAGGCCTCCATTATGTGAGAAGTGAGTCTGACCATCCGCTGTCTCTGTTAGAACATCTGGAAAATGCTTCTGAGCATATTGTTTATCTCAGTCACCGAGTCTCCTGGAATAATTCCTTCTCAGCCTGCCTTCCTCCCTGCTTCACCAATGACTCTTTCCTCTTTGAAGAAGAGGAGAGAGACAAAGAAGAGTAAGTTAAATAGAGGAGGGGGAAGCTCTGATTAGCACCATGGTTTAGGGAGGCCATTGAAAGAGTTAGCATGGGTGGGATTCAGCATATGGAGGAGGGTACAGAGAGGACTGATGGGAAGAGAGAAAGGTTGAACAGAAAGAAAATGAAATTAATCTTGGCAGCCATGGCATTAAGCACTAGGGATTAGGGAATGTCCTGGGAATGCCAAAGCATAAAGGCCAAGGTGTTTTGTAGACATTTCCAGTTCTGTCTGAAGCTGTAGAATTAGATAAAATAAACAAATGAAAGTGTCTTTTTTTTTGCAGACACAAATGTCATCACTGTTTTGATGATTTGTTGAATGTGCTGCTGATAAGGATGTGGGTAGCTATAAAGGAAACATTTTTCTTGGGGTATGTGACAAGCAGTGGATGAAACTAGGCCAGCGAGAGCATGTGTGTCTAGAGATTGTTCTGGGAGGGTAGGGGTTAGGCCTCATGGCCTCTCCTCTCAGCCCTGCCCTATTGTGCAGGGTCCTGTTGAATATGCTGCTTAACCTCTCTGCTCTGACACTCACTTTGGAAACTGGGATTGCCACCCACTTTCGCTGGGTGTGGGGAGAGTGAAATGATGTAAGTGATAGTCTCTTGCTCTGAGATGCTGAGATAATGTGGAGCACACACACACGGAAGAGAAGGATCTGATTTTCTCATGGCCGACATCATGTGTTTGCAGAGATAGAGAAGTACCAGATAAGATGGCCGCAGACTTCCCTAATGACAGCTTATTTGCTGTTATTGTGACACTCCAGAGTGCCTCCATGACTGGCAGTGCCAGTTGCACTCTCAGGGGCTGGGGGTTAGGGGTTGGGGTACAGATTACCCCTGCGCTTCTGCTGCAGAGCTGTGCTCACCAAGTAAGAGGCCAAGAGCCACCTATATTCCTGACCACAAATTGCTTTCACAAAGCTGGGTCTGGACAGATTCTTCAGCCACTAGGCCACCAGGCAGGGCTCCTGGGGCTGGAAGTTCTGGCTGCCTGCTCTCTCCTCCTTGCTTTGAAGCATGGGTGATGCATTCACATTGGGTGACCATCACAATGTTGATCCCTGAACCTACCTAGAGTGTCTTAATTCACAAGTCCTATGGAAGCATGGAAGTGCTGTGTGCAGTCATATCTACAAAGAGATATTAGCTTTTTTTTTTTTTTTTTTTTCCTGTAAGGTTTGACTGCTTCACAAATACTTACTTGAGAATCTCCCTACTCTGTAGCCTATGTCTGTGACTCTTCTTTCTTCCCAAATATAGTAGGATAAGCAGGATGCTAACTGCTGGGACTGGTTTAAACAGCACACTTTGAATAGATCGGGCGACATCCTGGGCACTCTAGTCTCAAGTGAGAGAAAAGGATGTCTTAGGGAAATGCCTGTGCAGATGCTTTGCTTTTTGTTCTCCTGTTTTTGGAGAGCTCTCTCCAAAACCAGGAGTTTCCTGCTGGGTGTAGAGGTGCCCACTGGATACATGAGGCTCCCATGTGCAGCCTCCTCTACCCTTGCCTCGTGTTGGCACCTTGCTGGTGCCTCCCCGACTGGGCCTAGAGCATGTGTTAAGGATGGCAGTTGTTTTCACGTAGGACTGCAGGATTCTTCCTCCAGCCTTCTCTTCCTGCAGCCTCACTGCACTGCCCCATCCTCCCCCAGCAGAACTGGAAAGAGTGGTTTCTGGTGACCACCTAGCCATGCGGCCACGACTGAGGTCACATTTTAGGGAAATGTGAGAGGCCTGTTCCTCTGTTTAGATGCAGGATTTCTGCTCTTTGTAACTTACCCTTGGAATTGCCAGTGAGTCACAGCCTGGGAAGTCCTTGTGATTTAGAGTCCTGCACTTCCAGGAAGAGCTTTCGCTTGACATCTTCTTTGACCCTTAGTCCCCGATGAAGTTTACATGGCATGAAAGACCAGTCAGAATTTGGGGAGATAACCCAAAAGAACACAAAAATATGGTTTCTAAGGTATAAGTGTCATATCGCTCTGAGTTAGTCACATGATAATGTAGGCCAAAGACAATAAGAAATGTAGAGATATGTTTGTAAACTGGTGTTGATTTGGTATCTCTTTTGGCCTCCTTCCCAAATTAGTATTGGGCATTTGATTTTAATTTAGGTCAGTAATAATGCTCATTACTGCTTGAGAACTCTATGTGCATCAGGCAATATGTTAATTTGCTTCACGTGGTTCTCTTTAAATCTTAATAGCAATTCTGTGAATTTGATGATGTTATTCTCATCTCAAGAAGTGCAAAATTGATTGCTCAGGGGTGTTAAATAACTTGCACATCTACATAACCAGAAAGTGGCATAAAGAGACTGTGAACCAGGCCTTGGAGAGTTTGTCTATCTTCCACTTTTTTTTGCCAGGTGCCTGGTACATTCAAAGCAGAGTGTTATTGTTACAGAGTATAAAAATAAAATCAAGAAGCTTACCATATAGAGAGAGTAAGATAGATAAACAACCAAAGATAATATAAGGACAGCTGTGATAGATACCAAAAGTGTTACCAAGAAAGGTCAACCAAGGTGCAGTAGGGGCTAAAGGAAGAGGTTGAGATCATACATACCTAATTGGGGTCACCCAGGAAAAGCCTTCTTAGAAGTGGTGCACTTGAGGTGGATCTCATAGAACTGGCAGAATCTTACTTGGGGGAGTGGATAAGGAAAGATTTGTGGGTGGCAGTGACTGCTAAATGCCCAGGTAAATAAACAGGCTCCTAAAGAAACTATTAGATTGTGTATATGCATGTATGTGTGTGTGTATGTGTATGTGTATGTGTATGTGTACGTGTGTATTGTGTATGCCTGGATACACTCATGCTTACATTCATTATGAAAACCTTATATACTCTTCCAAAGCAAAAGACTAATGATTTCAAGTAGCAGCGTTGTCCAAACTGTGTTCTCTAGTTCTCCTGAGAACAGAAACACCTCTGAGCAATACGTGTTATTAATAGATGTTCATGTTTATACAGGTAGGAATGAGGTGTTTTTTTAATTTTCTTTTTTTCAGGCATCTGCGAATGGGGCCTCTCCCTGTTTTTTTAGTTTTTTTTTTTTTTTTTTCAAAGTATCTGTTTCTTTTTTCTAGCATGTTGAAACGTTAGACTTCCTGTTTCTGCTTGATTTTGGATATACTCCTGTTTGCTTGTCACAGGTAATCTTGCATTTCTAGGTAGTTGTAGTTTACAGGGAGCAAGTGCAGGCAGCAACCAGTCCATCCCTGTTGTGAATGTGGAGATCTCTCTGGACTCACAATTAAAGGCTACATAGTGCATTCCACTACAAGTGACGAAACCTGGCTCCCAGAATAACAAGCAAGACAACTTTCAAAGTGACTGTTGACCAGCGCCTTCTATGCGTTTATGTAGTAAACTTATGGTACATTTTTCAAAAGGATAGTATATATTATTTTGAATTATTCTTGAGAAGGACTGAGTCTCCCCGAAGGTGATGCAGGTGCCGTAGTGTACACGTCAACAGGGTGGTTGCGTGCATTCCTCAAGTCTGTATGACTACCAAGATACTGTGAAGTTGTCCTTCTGATTGTATACGGGCAGAAAATGCTGAAACTAGGTGAGTTAAAACGGCCCTCAGAATATGTTTAGATGTGATGTCTTTGTTGAAATCTGATAAAATGTTCAGATGACTAACATGGTATTGCTTTCTTCAAGGAAATAATGTTTGGTCGTGGCTTTAGAGCTACTGTGTTCAACAAATCACTATTTTGTTTTGCTGTGGCTCTGGGTTTGAGGAACAAGTGTTAAGCTGAGGGAGGTATGAGTACTGTGGGTGGAAAAATGGCATTTCAAGTTTGCATGTAGCAGTTTCATTTGTAAAAGATAAAGGTTTGAAATGTTTCAGAGATGGGACTCTGAAAAGATTGGATGGCTTTTTTACCCAGAGTTTCTCTTTTACATTTTCCATGCATTTATTAACTGTAGGACACCTCTGGTTCCCAGTGGTCTGGTAGCAGTGGTAACACCGTGGGGCAACCTGTAAACACAAGGGTGTTTATTTCTATTATCTCATTGGATAATTGTTTGAATATTGCTGTTACCATTTTCTCTTAACAACCAAAAAAAAAAAAAAAAAAAAACTTACCTTACATATAAAGCATTTTGTACTTTTAAAATAACACCCTAGGTTTGTTTTTAGCCATACTTAATGTTTCACAAGTAGACTTAATTTTATTTTTAAAGTAAATTGAAAAAGTTATCAAGGATTGGAATAGAGTGTTTTAAATAGCCCTTAAAGTTATATTGGCATATATACACTTTTGTTCAAGTTGATGTATAATATTTGCTTAGGTTTACTTAAAATTGGTCTGCTCAACAGATTTTTTGGAGCTTAAATTTAATACTAGGAAAAAACTAGAACTTGGAAGACATAGGAGGGTGTTGGTATATCTAGTCTTTTGGTCCATTATTGAACCCTTGGCAGCCAATAAATATTATTTCATAGAGTCCTGACTTCTCTTGTATAGAATGTGGTCACCTGCATATCATTTATAGTAAATGTACGTTCATCTACTAGATGCCTAGAGCTGTGCATGTAATCCTGTCGTGTGTGTGTGTGTGTCTGTGTGTGTTTGTGTATGTATACTCGAGAGTCTGAGGCAGGAGAATCGCTTGAACCCAGGAGGCGGAGATTTCAGTGAGCCGAGAATCGTGCCACTGCACTCCAGCCTGGCGACAGAGTGAGACTCCGTCTCAAAAAAAAAAAAAAAAAAAAAAAAAGGTTATGTCTCTGTGACTGTATGTCATTGCATATATACAGTTGAGATCAGAGCCAGCTTTGCTTGGGAGGGTTTTGTGGAAGAAATGAGTTTTGGGTAGAGTTCCAAAGGGAGGGTAAGTAGCGTACTTTGGCAGAAAGACGTGTACATAAAGCTTCCAAGGCTGGAGTGATTAAGTCATAAGCATTCAAGGGTAAGCATGAACCATTTGAGAACCAACTGTAAATTAGTGGTTGAAAATAGCCAGGCTAGAAGTGAAGGGGAGGCAAGGTTGTGCATGCCGAGCTGAGAACCGTCGTGGCAGATTGGCGCGTAGGAGCTTGTCTATTCTGTTCCTGGTAAATTTCACTCTTGGATATTAGCACATCCTGACCATGTTGCCATCTAGTGGAACTGGCTGAATTGGCTGTGGGAGCATCACCACCTTTTCCCACTTCAGGATAAACTCTAGTGTGATATTTTGGCAATAGGGAAACTTACTTCTCTTTTACCTAGGGATTTTAAATGAAGAGTGAGAGAGAGGAGGTGGGTGTAACTATGCTCTCCCCGGATGACATTAATTTAGATTCTGGAAATGTGGAGCTGAATGCTAATATAAGGAATTTCTCATAGACAATGTCTGGAGTCCAGGGTATGACTGCTGAGAGTGCTGGGTGTACATGTTCATCAGCTTAAGGCATGGAGCGAGCAGGAAGCGGTGCTTGGGAGGTTCTGCAGTGGAGTGAAAGCATACCGCATCTGGCTCTGGGCCCTTTATGTTTCACCTGGGCCGGCTTGTTTTTGTCATGTGGTTACAGAGTCCATCCCAGTGGCAGAGAGAGCCCTCTGACCCCAGAGTGAAGACACTATAAAGGTCTGTAATCCTTCTGCCCTCCCTTCTAGCCATCCATGGACGTATCTATTCAGCAAATACTTCTTGAATTATGTCCCAGGCACCTTCCAGGTACTAAGGCAGTGAACAAAGCAGATAGAAATCCCTGCTCTTGGAGAGCTGATATTGTAGGTGGGGACAATAAACATCAACAAAATAAATAAGTAAAATATATAGTAAGTGGAGAACCAAGTGCTAAGTAGAAAAAAGTACTTTCAAGCTGAAGAGGGAAATAGGGGTTGTTGCAGCGGGTGAGGGGGTAGAGGCAGGTAATTGTGGTTGCAATTGTGAATGAATCCTCACTGAGAATGTGATTGATATTACATTCACCTGAGAAGTGTGAGGAAGCCAGATGTGAATATCCTGGGGGAAGAACTTTCCAGACAGAGGACAAGCGACTGCAAAGGCCCTAAGGTGAGAATGGGCCTGATGTGTTCCAGAAACAGTACAGAAGCTTAAGGGAAGGAGAGAGATGAGTCAGAGAGGTGGTGAGGGGCTAGATATTGGGGCTTTGTGGACAGTTATAATGAATTTGACTTGCACTGGGCATGAGATGAGAAACCATTTGATTTAGTCCAGTCTTCTCATTTACAAATGCAATGTAGGCCAAAGAAATCAAGGCAGGTATCCGTGATCATCCAGCCTCATGGTGCGAGAGCTGGGATGAAAACCTGCCTCCTGCCTCTGGCACTCTTCCGGCCACCCTGCCTGCCCTGGAGATACATAGCCACGTGCAGGTGCAGACTTCCAAGTGCAGTGGTCTGAGAGGAAGAAAAGTGCTGTGGGCTCCTCCAGCAGCTGTATTTCAACATGGTTCATCTTGGTTGTTCCCCTGCTGTGTCCCTATCTACCTATAGAGGCCTCATAGCAAACACAGAAAGGCTCAGACCTCTTATTTCAGAGGAATACTCTGCCGAATATTGCCTTCCTTTGTTTTGCTATGGAGATAAATCCTTCAGATTTTCCCAATGTCCATTAGCTGTGCAGTCTCATAAGGCCTCCCCTATTTCTTATTTGCATTCATTTTTAAGCTATTTGGATATAATAAACATAAAATAAAATTTCTACAGTCCTAAGAAGTTTGGTCACCATTCTCAGTATTACCCCCTCACCCTGAAAGTTAGTAAGACTGAATATTAAGTGGTATTTAAAATTAATTTGAAAACAGGATTAGTAGCTGAGGAGAGAATGTGAACTCACCACCAAATACAGCTTAACCTGGACCATTTTGGCCCAATACTCATTGTCTTCTTGTTTTACTTTGAACAAGCTCAAGCCCTTTTTTCCCCTTCTATCTCCTTTAGATCTTATGACCACTGTCCTCTGGACACAGGCCAAATCCTCTAATATCACTTTATGATGAAGGTCAGACCAGTGCTAAGTATAGAAGAAAATGACTTTGTGTTGTCATGTGCATTGTCTCCTCTTTTTTAATCGTCTCCTAGCCTGTATCCAGTGGACAAAGTGACATGAAATAATTTGCTTGTGGAGAGAACTCATCCTGAATTCTCTTGCCTCATTCTTACCCTTCCTCTTATAGCAGAGCTCCCAGTCTAGACTATATGAGATTTACCTTATCATCATAGCTTGCACTCACATTCGTTTTTATAACACTATTTCTTTTTCCCAACCAAGGTGATTTCGTGTTTATTTGTATATGTTGTCTATAAATGAGCTTGACATCCCACCAGCTTGAGCCATTAGGGTTAGCATTGATTTGCATCCTTTGGTATCATTTCTCCTTTCAGTAAAATTGCCTGTCACTAGAACCTGAGGGCATAAAAGACCACAGAGGTCTTTTGGTTTCTATTTTTAGGAGAGTGGTGCTCCTCGGGGAGCTATCTGAGCTGGATTTGATGAGAAGCTAAGAATGAGTGCTTGCTGGAGGTAATTTCGTTATCAAAACTCAGGGTCATGTGCTTGGGAGTTAGCAGCCAGAAAAAAAATAAAAATAAAAAATGTCAAAGCTAATAGGACAGCAAAGCACATGCAGAAATGCAGATATGAATGGGGGACTGCCATGAGCAGTAAGCCGTAACAAAGCTTGACAAGAAACATTTCTGCAGTTCCTGTTTACCATCTAAACTGGAGCATTACAGCATTTGCTGCATGCGGGAGATGGAGAAGGAGAGTGCTCAAAGTTGCCACCACAGAAAGCCTCATTAACACCCTAACTGATTTCCCCAGCTTCCAGAAAGTCTTTCTGTTGGAATTCAGCATCTCAGCTATAAGACTGCCGAGTGGAAGTACAGAAATGCGATTTGCTGTCTGCGGAGCCGCAAGTGGACTTTGAGCATATTCTAAGACAAAAATCTGGCCAGACCTTAATAGGCCAGGGCTTTCCACTGATTTGCCCCCTCTCCTGCTAACTGCTGAATAATGTTCTTCCCCTTCACCACATGTGCCCCTGAGCGCCTCACCACACCTTCAGCTCCTGGGAGAGACCCCAGGGCAGACCTGACCTCCTCATTCCTGGCTCCTTATTCCAGATTGGAATCTGGAGCTTTGACACACACACACCTTCTCAGCACCTTGTCCTACCCTACAAGTCTTGTCCTTTTTGCTCCTGTCAGGCAGGCAGCCACCCTCAATATGACAAAGATATTCTCACATGGGGTTTATCAGGAAGCGCCATCAGGGAGGGTGGGGCAGCACCAAGCTATGAGTCAGGGAGGAAGATCAGGGACCCAGTTCCTGCCTTACAGACCCTCTACCCCATCTGTGCCTCTGTGGTGTCTTAGCATCCACCCACTTTTCCCCAGCCTTGGGACTCTGCTCTCTGCTATCACTGTCACCGGACAGGCCAGACATGGCCCTGCTGGAGAGGAGGCTTTCGGGCTACCCTCTGGCCTTTGTTGGACAGCAGGCTTGAGGAAATGGGCAAAAGCATTGATCAGCTGTGCATCCTTGGGCTCCGTCACCCACTGTCCTTCAGGTGTTGGGAATGTTGTAAAGCCAGCAGCAAGATTAGAAATTTTCATGCACTATTCCTCCTTAGCTGCCCAGGATATTACATCTATTGTGGCTTTTACTGTACAAGAAAGAGAAACCCCAGGTTAGACTTGTTCATACAAAAGGTATTTTTTTGTTGGCTCACGTAACTGGAACAAAGTTTTGATTTAGCAGTTCAGTGAAGTCAAGAACCTATTTTCTAGCTTGGGCAACATCGTGAGATTGAGACTCTCTATCTACAAAAAATAAAAAAGAATTAGCCTGGCATGGTGGTGTGTACCTGTAGTCTCAGCTACTCAGGAAGCTTAGGCAGGAGGATGTCTCGAGCCCAGGAATTTGAGGCTGCACTGAGCTATGATTGTGTCACTGCACTTCAGCCTGGACAATAGAGCAAGACCCTGTCCCTTAAAACAAAAAAAAAGGCCCCATGTTTCTGCCTTCCGTGATTGAGCTTCATCCTGAATTGCCTTCTCTGATGTTGATAAAAGTCTACAGCAATTCTAGACTTCATATCCACCACACACTGCCCAGAAGGAGAGAGAGAACTGGCTTCTTGTGGTCGTGTCAGAGAAGCAAGCGACTTTTTCCAAAAGCCCCCAACAAATTTCTGATGTCTCAATGACCAGTTTATTGGCTATGGCATCTGCTGTGATGATTGGCTTAGGCTTGGGTTGCCTAAACCCATAACTCTGTGGCAAGGGGGTATGGGATTTCTGTGATTTATTTAAAATGATCAGGATTGCTACCCAGGGAGAGAGAAATGGACATGATGTTGGGTCAGCCACGATGTCTACTACACAGGTCTCCTCTTACGGCGTTTTTTTGTTTGTTTGTTTTGTTTTGTTTTTTACTGAGTTTCTCTAATTTGGTGACTGGCTATGGTACGTAGTAAATGGGGCCCAGTGTATGGGATTGCCAACCCCTGATGACAAATGTCAGATGCTATCAGGGAGAGAAGAACACAGATTTTGTGAACCATAGTAGCACTATAGATCACAAAGGGATTCTCAGAGGTCAATAAAGCATCACCAGGGTACTAGTAGGTCTGGTAAGTTGAACAATGAGAGTAAGAAGTAGAGAAAATTAATTATAGACAGCTCTTCAATCTATGGTAATTATATGCTCTGATAAAACACTGAAGTCCAATATAATTTTTGTTTAAAAACGGTTTAATAAGGCCATATGTTTCTGCAAAGAATGGCCTTAACATTTCATAGCTATGACCTTAATCACCACATTTGATTAATTATTTTATCTATTTTAATGGAAATAAATGGGCTGTGGATAATGTAAAGCTTTGGAAGCTGCACACAAGTAAATGAAATGGGGCAGTCAGTCATAGAGAGTTTCATTTAGTTTTCTCTAGATGAGTCCTCCAGGAGGATGGCTGTCTGGAGCAGGGGAAGGGGCTGGGGCAACATTCAGAAGGCTGGTGAAAACGAAAGTCACAGTGACACAAGAAAATACCACCTTGTGGTAAGTCAGTTGGAGCAGAAGAGGTAGCCGTTTATCTTTTAGATGAAGTCTGTGGCTGGAGTATAGGATTCCAAACTCCAGAGCGTTGTCCCTAGCCAGCCAGTCTTCCCCACCACATGAAATATATGGAAATATATGCACGGGGGGCCAGCCAGAGCAAAGGAACCCTTTATTACCAGGGGGCTTTCACCCAAACCCTAACAGGAACTTGAGTGAGCTAGACTGCCCATGTGGGTCACAGAAATTCGATTCAGGAACATTGGGCTAGGCTGCAGAGGACCACTGTGCCCGAAGGCATGCCCTGCTCCCAGGAGGCTGGTTGCAGAAAGGAGCCCTGAGCTCCTGAGGCCACCATGGAGGTCCTGGAGATTTAATTCTATTAATAGTTCCTCTTAGGGTACTCATCATATGAACTTGCTGGGGCTATTTTCTCATTTGTGAACAAGTTTGAGGAACGGGGAGATTGAATAAGATAACCTCAAAACCTTCCTTTGAGCATTAGCTTTCTGATTCTTGGGTTCTGGGTAGGGTGTGGCAGGAAATGTCATGGAGAGCTGAGGCGGGGGTAGGAGTGTGGACTTTGGTCCTCCGTATCCGGACATATGAACAGACAAGTGATGGCACACGTTCTGTGGTATGTGCTGCAGATGTCTTAAATAGCCACCAAGTGGCTGGACTGGCTGAGTGGCGGTTTGAATTGCTCCAAGTTGAGTATTTTTATTTGAATACCACAGATAGTGCATTTATGGCCTCAGTTCACCGAATAGAGGGATCGTTTCCTTTGCCAAGCCAGAATTGGATACTGGCCGCCAAGCTTGTGTTCTGGGACATCCAGATGTCGGGGTACTGTGGAAGTGGTGCACATGAAGGAAGCTCAGTGACTCCTGGCAGGTACTTCTGTTGTAAGGTGGTTTCAAAGCTATAGACACATTTTATTCAGGGCTGGTGAGCTTCACTGGTGTTTTTGGTCTCCTGCTTTTTTTTTTTTTTTCAAGCTGATTACAGTGGTGTTGCACACTGTTGTGGTTTATTGTTTTTTAGTGATCCTGTTGCTCAATAACCCTCCAGCGCTCTGCTCTGAAACAGTTAGCACCAGAACTCCACATAAGCAAGAGGTCGATTATTTGTTTTTAATGTTAGTCTATATAAGTCAATGGTCCCAAACTCAAATATCCACAGGAACCAGGCAAGTAATATGAATGTGTAAATAGTGCTCTATGTGAACAATCTCAGGTCGTGAGACCTGTGGTAAATTTAGAAACAACAGGTCTCATCTAAAGGCACTGAAGTTCAGTTGAAAAACTTAAACAAACAGACAAACAAATTACATGAGCTGGATTCAGTCCCAAGGCTACCAGCTTACGATCCTTGGGCTATAAGCCAACTGACTTCAGCTATCACTGCTATGTTTGCTCAGTCTCAGAGATACTGTATTTATGGATGTGAGCCTTTTATAATTTCATTTATAGAATTGATTTCAGCTTTTACCTTAGATGAGAAGACTGGCTATCTCTGGGATAAGAGTGCCACCAAAATTTTCACCCACAGATTGGAAGCACATCAAAAGAAATCATATCTTCATGGAAGTCATTTTTTTTTTTTTTTTTTGGTTCCTGGCCTTTAGAGGCAGAATCTGTTTAGAGAAGTAGAGATGGAAATCTCAATCAAAACAGTTCTGAGGATTTTAAATCATTTTAAAAAATTTGCATCACTGAAGATAAGGAACCCTAAGCATTTGAAACTCTCACTTCTGCTTTGCAAGTTGTCTACTGGGTATATTCAGTCCTCTTTGTCTTCTTGGTCTTAGGCAGGCATGGGGTTAGTGGCCAGGGCAGGACTGGGAATGGGACCAGTTTGTGTTCATTCTCCTCCCAATCCTAACAGCCTTAATTTCTGTATCTCTGTTTCCTATCTGGGGTGCCCTCTAGTCCTCATCTCTGAAGGGAAGGAACAAAGAAATGAGTGAATTCTTTACTCTTAGCTGTTAGTCATCCACCGGCTTTTCCTCCAAGGGATGTTTGTGTTTTTAAAAGAGCCTGATGATAGAACAGAAAATCAGAGTTTAACCGAAGGTATCACCCTTCTAATGAGAGTATTTCCTGTACTGCTAAGAGCATAATCTGGGCTTTGGTAGCCCCTCAGAGATAACACCTTGTGTTGTCCCCTTTAGGTTAGTGCTGCGGAACCAGCACCAGCCACTGAACATGAAGAAGGTTTTGACTTTATCTTTTTAAATTTGCATTATTCAAACTTATGTCAGAGTCCACACAAATTCTTGCAAATGTGGTTTTGTAAGAGCTAGATGTCACCCTGCTTCCCTGTGTTTGGTATCGGCCAATGGGAGAGTTATGGGAATGTCATATTCCTTCCTCAAAGCCACTTAAAGCTGTGCTAGATTTGTGGGGGCTTTTTGATAATGCTTTCTCCTCAGGGTACTCTTTCAACTTACTACCTTCAGGAAAACTTTTTGAATGAATAGTCCACCAGTGCTGTCTCTGCTTTCTCAACACCAGATCATTCTGCAACCTCTTGCAATTTGGCTGCTATCTCTAGTCATTTTACTAAGTTCTCTTTCTCGAAGAATCTCCAGTGGTCAGCCAACCATCATAGCCATTGGTCTTCAGCCTTCACTCCTGACCAGTTATTCTCTACCTGGGGGCATTTTTCTTTCTTTTCTCCTTCTCTTCCCCTTCTTTGGCTGGTGTCACTTCTTTCAGGAACCCTTCCTTCATGACTCCTTCCCTCAGGCCTGATTGAGGTACTTCTCCTGTGAGCTTTCATAACACCTCCTGCTTTTCCACTATTAAACTTACTGTACTATATTTTAATTAGTATGTTATATGTTTCCTCTTCCAACCCCTTCCCCACCCTCACCCATGACTGGCTCTGCGAGGGCAGATATCATGGCTGTTGTATCTACATCATTTACCTTGTACCTGTACATGGTAGGTGCTCAATAAATGTTTGTGAAATTAACAAATACATAAATAAAGATGACATCTGAACAGTGACATCTACAGGTTCCCCTAGAGTAGATGATGAATCCCTGGTTTCCTTTACAACCTTTGATTCTCCCTGGTTCCCATAGACCTCCAATTAGAAACTGTAGAGGGGATGTTAGATGCTGTCAATAAAAAGTGATATCCGGCCCTGAGGAAGAAGACAGTTGTCAGGAAATCCTGCCCATTCATATTCAGCCACTTCATTACCAGGCAGGAACTCTGCATTGCTTATGTTGAACAAGTAACCGCTACCTGTTCATAAAATGTGTGAAGTGGATGAGTTTTAAGGATTCTGACCATCAGCAGAATGGGAAGCACATTGTTCAGAAGACCAGGCAATTGGGCTATAATGAATTGATCATCATTATGAAGGGAGAACTTGAATATCTGACTGACCACTATAGAGAAACATAGACTAACAGTTAGAGGAACTGATATAGTATTGTGTATATTCAAAACCATGTAGACAGTACTAAATTTTCTGGGTCATTTAAATAATTTTAAAAGTAGTTTTAACTATATGCGATTTTACTTTTCAGATTTTAGAATGCAAGGTCCCTTCCCTTACCTCTGAAAACCAGACTCGGTTATATTCAGGGAGTTACATCTATTCTGTTGATCTACCACGTATTGGGACAGGCTTTCTAGAGCATTTAAAAATAATGTGGAATCCTGATCACATGCATCTTATCTCTTGAAATTGGGCAGAAATTGTTAACTGGGTGTAAGGGCAATGAAAAAGCACAACTTTATTAGGCAGATTTAGTGAGCAAATGTAGATTCATACGTATGTTATAAAACAGTGTGATTAACTACAGTCTTTTTTAAAAAGTATGTTCTATAGCTTTCATGTAGTTAAGAGTAGATACTCTACGTAATCTGTTTTAGAAATATTTTCATTGAAGACTGTGGACTTTATAGCAGACCCAGTGGTCCCTGGAAGAGCTCTGGTTATATGAGAAACAGATCTGATAGAAGATGCTCAAGCTCGTCCCACATCAGTTACCCCGCTGAGATCTCAGGCTCAGATGTGTGAACTGGAGCTCCTTGCCCTCCCCCTTGGCCACACCTGTTCCTCCTCTGGACTTCCCCTTTTCTATTAATTTCTGCCTCTCTCTTTCCCCAAGTCAGCCAAGCTCAGAGCTTCCCAATCAGGACTACCCTCTGACTTCCCTTACTTCTGTTATTGCCTGACCCCTTCTCTTTTTTTGCATGGGGTCTTGCTATGTTGCCCACGCTGGTCTCAAACTCCAGGACTCAAGTGTTCCTCCCACCTCAGTCTCCCAAATAGTTGGGATTATAGGCATGAGCCACCACACCCAGCTTTATTTATTTATTTATTTATTTTTGAGACGGAGTTTCACTCTTGTTGCCCAGGCTGGAGTGCAGTGGCGTGATCTCAGCTCACGGCAACCTCTGCCTTCCTGGTTCAAGCACTTCTCTGCCTCAGCCTCCTGAGTAGCTGGGATTACAGACATGCGATGCCACACCCAGCTAATTTTATACTTTTAGTAGAGAGGGTGTTTCACCATGTTGACCAGGCTGGTCTCGAACTCCTGATCTCAGTGATCCACCCACCTTGGCCTCCCAAAGTGTTGAGATTACAGGCATGAGCCACCGTGCCCAGCCACCTGGCTCTTATTTCCTATTCTCTTGGGGCATATGGCAGAGTTGCCTTGAAGTATAATTTTGTGCTGTGTTCAGAGACACCATAGTGTAGAGAAAATATAGTGTGGAGTGAGGTCAGAAGACGCACAGTTACTCTCAGCTCACACTCAATCCTAGCTAGGTGACCATGGGCCAGCCACTTAATTTCTCTGAGAATCTGTATCCTTATCAGGAGCAAAGAGAGTCAGTAATTCCCAAGATACCTTCCTTATAGGATTGTTGTGAGGGTCAGTGGCAACGTATACAGCAGTACTTCATGAGCTAGAAAACACTGCTATGCTGATGCATAGTAAGAGTAATATTATATTATGTACCTAGGATTGTACTTAGCACATAATAGGTGCTTGATAAATTATGCTTATTATTTCTAAGGATATTAAGATATATCTTAATATAAACACATACATTGTTTGGTTCTATACTGGAATGCTGATTCAGAATTTGGGGCTATGGCCAAATAGTATACTTTTGTCTTTCTCTGATCCAATAACAACATATTAGGAACAACCAAGGTGCTGCCTTTTTACATTCACAGATTAATTTCATCCATTAAAAAACAGATGACAAAATTAATTACACATTGTGCAATCAGGGATCCCAAATTGGCTTTAGAAAACACAGTATGTTGTAACTGAAAACAGTCTCTGAAGGGAAGCTCACTCCTCGGAGACTTGCTTAATAGAATGTTTATCGGCAGCATGTCTTTAGTAAAGAGGTGTCTGGAATTCCCATCTGGGATTTATTAGTCTAAATATTCAGGTGGTCCAGTGCCGGATGTTAGTTCTTAACTTAAAGGAAACACAGTTTCCAATCTCAGGATGGTGAGACTGCTACTCTTTTACAGTGGGCAGCCGCTGCTGGTGTCTTGCTTGCCCTGGAAATGCCATCAACTGAAATGGAATTTTGTTCAATCCATCTTATTAATGGTTCCTAAAGCAATTGTGATGGGGTTGATAGGTGGCTAGTAAGGTTGCCTCTGTAAAGATAAGCACAATCCATTAGTTAAGTCCTGGAGTCCACTGAACTTCTACCGGGGATGTTTGCATTTGCTCGGCACTCTGTTTATGAGGATGTCGAAGGAAGTGCGTCTATTCTGTGCACGTTGTAAAACAGAAGGTTTGCAGCTGTCAGATTTATTTTTTTCTTGGCTCCTTTTTCTGACAGAACTTTTGTAAACTTGATAGTTTTATAGATTGTCGAAAATTACTAACCTCGGTTCTGCAGATGCCATGCAAATTTTCTTGTCTTTTTTTCTTTCTTTGAAGATAGCAGATATTTATGTACACAGTTTCTTGTAAGGTACTTTTTGGGGAAGAGGAAATTAAGATTATTCTTATATGCTATCATAATATTATGAAATGATTAAATGATTATTTTATTAGTTATATAGTGCTTTGAAAGTGTCCAACATGCATTGTACGCTCTGGAAAGAATAAACAAATGCAGGGTATAGTCTTGTGTTTTAAATAGCTTATGGAGCTGCCTCAGAAGACAACTAACATCAAGATTATCAACTTTAAGTATAGCACAAGTTCACTGTAGAAGTATAGGTCGACTGTGGGCTTCAATAGGCTTTTAAGAGGAGTTGGGACCTGAGTATGGCTTTGGGAGGGGTAAAAAGAGGATATAACAGCTGAAAAAATAGACCAGCAGCAGCTGCCCCCACTGTGTGGCCACACAGGGTGTCATGATTCATCATAAGGTTTGTCTCAAGTAATTTCCAGTTAATGAAAACAAGTGTCAAAAATTTCTGAATGATTCCTTTTCAAACCACTCATATCTACGTGTGTGTGTGTGGGCGCACGTTCATGATTTTGCCTCTAGTAGCATCATTCACACTCACTTGCATTGCCGTTGCTTTCTTTAGGAGAGAGAAGTTGGTATTTCAGCTGTTGTATTAGTCTGTTTTGTATTGCCAAAAAGAAAAACCTGAGTCTGGGTAATTT
Source organism: Theropithecus gelada (assembly GCF_003255815.1). Taxonomy (NCBI): domain Eukaryota; kingdom Metazoa; phylum Chordata; class Mammalia; order Primates; family Cercopithecidae; genus Theropithecus; species Theropithecus gelada. Next base: position 115,884,557 of record NC_037673.1, read on the forward strand.
ATAAAGAAAAGAGGTTTATTTGGCTCCTGATTCTGCAGGCTGTACGAGCATGCCACCAGTATCTGCTTAGCTTCTGTTGAGGCCTCAGGAAGTTTTTCCTCATGGCAGAGGTGAAAAAGGAGCAGATGTGTCACTCAGAGAGGGAGCAAGAGAGAGGGGAGGAGGTATCAGGCTCTTTTAATGAACCAGCTCTCGCACGAACGAATAGAGCAAGAGCTCACTCATTACCATGGGGAGGGCACCAAGCCACTCATTAAGGATCCACCCCCATAACCCAAACACCTCCTATCAGGCCCCACCTCCATCACATTTCAACATGAGGCTTGGAAGGGACAAACATCCACACTGTAACAGCTGGCATCCTGGGAATGGGGCCTCACCCACAGCCTGTCCTATTGGTGTTGCCTTCATGGGTACAAGGACTGGGGCAGCCAATTGTTGTGTGGCAGGTATGAATTAACATATTTCTAGCCTCAATGAGCATTTGAATTTTCAACCCATGGTCTTGTTTAAGGGAAACTAGCTTAAAATCTGTTAGGCAATGCTAACTAGAGATGATGGCTTTACTGACTGCCGCAGGAATGGAGAGAAAAAAAGGCCAATCATTTTGATGTGAGGATTAGAAATAAGGGGAGACAGAGCAGGATATGTCAAAGATAATTGTAAAGTTTGTAGCCCCCAGTCCCTAAGTGAGAAAAACTTAATATTATAAAGAGATACAGTATTAAGTACGGTTAATATTAAGGTCCCATCTGCGCCTTCAGGGATACCCCTAGATAGGGTGAGCCTAAGGAACCATTCAAGCAGACAGTTCCTAATGGCAGCTGGAAACATGTAGGCTAGAGCAGAGCCTTCCAAATGTTCTTGGCTCATGCACCCTTAGTGGTCTCAGTAATTTAGTGGTCTTAGTAATTTTTTTCATGCCATTTCTAGGACAAAAGAAATACTTAGCAGTTTCATTTGTTAAGTGCTTAGTTCCAAACAACTTAGTATTTCTGTATTATTAACTTTGTGGTTGTGAAACATAATACATATATATTGAAATATTTAAAAATAATGTTTTTATGTTACTCTTCATTTCTTAATGGAATGTATATAACTGTTGGGCATTGCATATATTGGTCAGGGTCTAATGAGAATATAAAGTACACAATAATTTAAAGGAAAGTTTAAAGAAGTATTAGCTAGGAAAATAATATGACAGTTCCTCAAAAAATTAAAAATTCAATTACCATATGATTTAGCAATTTTACTTCTGGGTATATACTCAAAAGAATTGAAAAGGCATCTCAAAGTGATATTTGTAAACCAATACCCAAAAGGCAGTAGCAATCCAGGTATCCATCTACAGAAGAATGTATAAACAAAATGTAATATACACATACAATGGAATATCACCAAGCCTTAAAAAGGAAGGAAAGTCTGACCCGCTACCATATGGATGAACCTTGAGGATATTATGTTAAGTGAGATAAGCCATCACAAAAAGACAAATACTCTTTAATTCCACTTATGTAAGTTACCTGGAGTAGTCAAATTTATAGAGACAAAAAGTAGAATGGTGGTTGCCAGGGGCTGACAGGCGCAGACAATGGCGATTTAGCCTTCAGTGGGTACAGAGTTTCAGTTTTGCAAGATGAAAAAAGTTCTAGAGATGGATAGTGGTGATGATTGTACAACAATGTGAATGTACTTAATGCTCCGGAACTGTACATTTAAAATTATTAAGATGGTAAATTTTATACTGTATGTATTTTACCACAATTTTTTAAAAATACAAAAGAAAACAAACTGTTAAGAAAAAGAAAAATAGTTAACTATAATGGGAACTAGGTAATAGGAAGTAACGAGAACTTTAAATAACAGAGGAATAGCAGACATAAGGAGCAGCCCCTACCCGTGCTCTGATAGAGCACCCAAACACAGGCTTCTCTCTGCTCCAGACCCTGCTGGAGATGTCATGGCCTGCTGTGGCTCCCTGGCTGGCAGAGAAGTCACTGGGGTGCTGTGCTGACAGAACTTGCTAGAAATCTACCCTGTAAGATGCTGAGGAAAGCTATTCATGTGGAAGTCTTTCACTGGTTGCACTCTGCTGCAGAAATTAACCAAGAGGGATGCCAGTGGAAGCTGCTGGAGGCTGCAAGGTGCTGACCATCATGTTCAGCAGGAGCCAGTTGCTGAAGAAGGTGTGAATGCTCTAGGAGCCATGCGTGTTTGCAGCAGCGTGCAGAAAGAGTGTACCAGAACCAGGAAGTAAAACTGCTTCTTTCTGTAATGTCTCTACAGTACTCTCCACTGATGAAGCTCAGAATGGTACCAGCTAACAAAAGAAAAAATATGTAAAGGTCCCTTTTACGTCTTCACATAGTGGGTAATGAAGGGTGAATTTCGAGCTGTGAGGCAGTAAACTTATTACAGTTCCTCAAACCTAGAAATTGGGTTGAATCCCAATACCCTAATTTCCTGTTCCGCATCACTTTTCAACTAATACTTGCCTTTAACACAGCAACTACCAACAACCTAGCTTTGCAAAGAAATGACATCATCAAAAGGAAAATAACCCAATATAATGTTAAACTGTGAATTCGCTTGAAATAGTCGTTCATGCAAGCATCTGAGAAATGTTGTGTATTACTTTGTTTCCCTCAAAGACAAAATATCCTGCACTCCTCTGTGACTTTGCTATAGTGCCCTGAGGTACACTGGCACATAATTTGGGGACCTCAGAGCTAAAATCGTATCTTTTTCAGCAACTCTTGACCACATCACTCTTAACATGAGACTGTAAGATGCCAGTTTGGTTAAGAGTACGAGTAATGTGTAAAGTGAAAATTGTATGAGGTCAGTATTATTTTAGAAAACCTCTTAGGAAGTTACCAGGTTGGAGACTGATATACCATCTCCTATTAAGTATAAGATTTGCTCCCACTGTTTCCTTAGCATTGAAACAGGTTGCTATTTCTTTAAGACCAGATACTAGAGTTAGCTTGTCTTTGAGGCATTTTGCTGTGAAACAATACATGGCCTTAAACACAACATTCATCATCAGTGTGTGAGATGCTCACAGTGTAAAAGTCCATACAGAGACTAGAGGGAGAGAGGGAACAGCAAATTTCCAGCTCCTTCTCAGGCTTACTCTGCAGCATAAAATCATTAGGGGGAATGGTAGCCAATGTACCCATTTAAATCATTTCTTTGTCTGATGTGGGCTGACTGTATATCATTGCAATTGAGAAAATTAAGTGGCATATGATGGGGCTTTGCTGAGTTCAGTAGTAAAATATCTGTTGAAACAGACCTCCGATTGAAAAGGTTGGTGAATTTTAGATCTCCTGTTTCTACTAGGAAATTTATGGACTTAATATTATCTTTTTTAGCTAGGCTAGCACATTGTTCAGGTGAGCAGTTTCTCAAAAAATGCATTCATTTTCATGATGCCTACAACTTTGTGAATCCAAACTAGTACATATTTCTGCAGCTCTTCTTTAAGGAGAGGCTGAGGAACTTAAATTTTGTAACCTGATCTATTCAAGAGGAAAAACTTCTGATGCATGCCTTTCACTGCTACCTGCAAAAATAACCTCCCATTTTCCCTGAAGTCCTGTTTGGATAAGTTCTGCTTCAGTTCACATTTTCACCACCTGCTGAGTTTTTCTGTTGAGTGTCAGCCTTGGCTACTCTCAACTGCAAGCCTATGTCAGCCTTTTCTGTCTCCTGAGCAGTCACCAGTTGGCACAATTGTTAATAGATTCTACCCATGTCAGAAACTCAATGCCAACATCAAATTATGGCAACTAGAAGTGGGTTAGACTTTCAAATAGATCTCAGACCAGGAGTCTGTGGTCCAGATTCCACAAATGGAGCACTACGTTGGTCTTCTTTGTGCATTTCACATTTCAAATTTTGTTCAGAAACTTAAATAAAGCTCTTAACTGCTCAAATGCAGTCAAGTAGGGCCCGTTACTCAATCTGTCTTGGCATTGTTTTCTGCCCCCTTGGAGTGAGCACACTGAGGAGAAAGATTATCACAGGGCATCTCAAGCAGAGCTTCTTGCTTCTGAATGCTCACGATAATCAATAGCAGATGTGTGGCAAGCACTGGAAAGTTGCATAACTGTCTCACACTGAATTCAGCTACATCAGCCAGCCAATGTGAGGGGTCTCCACTAGGTTGTTGAAAATAAAATTTAGTTAAAAACCTATGTTTATCTCGTCACAAAATTATTTCCTTGCTGTAAGGAGTAAAGGCAGTGGTTAGAGTGGAAATAATTTGACAATTACTGCCCTTAGACTTGAATTTTAGTTTGGTATACAGAGGAACTTTCTAACGGTTAGGATGGATATGGGGTTGGTTTTTCAAGGAGGCTGTCTCTGGTAATGAAGTTTGTCAAGGCAATTCTGGATGAATGTCTGTTGCCAGTGATGTGATAAGAGATTGCTTCATCAGCCAGGTAGAGGATTAAACAACCTCTGGCCAGGTGCGGAGGCTCACGCCTGTAATCCCAGCACTTTGGGAGGCTGAGGTGGGTGGATCACCTGAGGTCAGGAGTTCGAGACCAGCCTGGCCAACATGGTGAAACCTCATCTCTACTAAAAATACAAAATTAGCCACGCATGGTGGCACATGCTTGTAATCCCAGCTACTCGGGAGATTGAGGCAGGAGAATTGCTTGAACCCAGGAGGCAGAGGTTGCAGTGAGCCGAGATTGCACCACTGCATTCTAAGCGACAAAAGCAAAACTCCATCTCAAAAATAAAAATAAAAATAGACAATATCTAAGGTTTCTTTCAAGCCTGAGTTCCACACTGTGATTTTTGATCCCTTTTTCCTTCTGCTGCTTTTCTGAAGGAAGGCTGAGGATGCCTTGGTCAGACGTGATGTCGTGCCATCCTGGCCACTTCAGCTTGCCTTTCCTCTTCTTCCTGGTGAATCCCTTCTGTGGCCCCTCTCATGCTGTTTCCATGTTGACCCCATTCACCTGAGCACAGGAAAGAAATCCGGCCCTTTTGTTTTCCTTTTCCATTGCTAGACCACACACATTAAATTGCCACACCTATCTGGAATATTTATAGAGCCAGCATTTAGGGCCTCCAAATAGACACTCTTAAACAATCTGGGACAATCTGGCCTTCATCATGATTATATCTGGAAAAGTGATGAGGGGAACCTCATGATTTTCTGTGTTCCATCATGTTCTTTACTCATTTCATCATTATAACAACCTTGTTAAATAAGGGACGTCATTCTTATGGTACAGATGTGCAAACAAAAGCACAGAGAGGTTAAATGACTTTGCCTATTTTTAGAGGAAAAATGAAGAAATAATGAATAGGAAGAAAACTCATCTTAATGCAAATGAGGGACAGCCAGTGCTTGCTCTGCTGATGGTGGTGTCAGTAATCAGGCCCAGGTCTCCCAAATTGAGTCTGGTGTTCTTTTCCTTGCTCCTGGCAGCCCATATCCGATGAGGCTTACTGAACTTTTAATTAAGGTCCTTACTGAACTTTTAATTTTAAAAAAAGATTCATAATTTCAGGCAACTGAATAAATAGAAGCTATTGAATTTATAGCATATTTAAAGCACTGAATATCAGGAATTGAATGGCTTCAGTTTAAGGCTGTGATCAAATCATTTGAACAGAGAGATTTGACGATGGTTCAATGCTAGAACCATGGCCAGCCATAAGCTCTATGAGGACCTCCCAATATTAGCAATCTTCGAGTTACTCCTCTGCAAACTAAGGGACTTGGATTTTATAGGAACAGTTTAATAGAGTGAGAAAGTCTGGATATAGGAGACAGGAGGCTTAGACTGCATTCATTGTGGTCTAAAGAACATTATTAGTTTTGTGACCTTGAGCAAATCACGTAACCTCCATTTCTTTAATTACATATCTGTAAAATAAGTATGATGACCCGAGGGGGCTAATTTGGGAGTCTAAATAAAACCTAACACAAGACGTTATTGCTAAATACATCCAGCCCTCCGTATCTGTGCATTCCATATTCATGGATTCAGCATCTGTGGATTCAGTCAACGGCAGATCAATAATATTCTGTGGGGAAAAAAAATCCCACAAAGTTCCAAAAGGCAAAACTTGAATTTGCCACTTTCCAGTATTATGTTGAATTTATGTGAATGAAGTGATATGTAGGCATTGTATTAGGAATTATAAGCAATCTAGAGATAATTTAAAGCATATGGGATTATATATGTAAGTTATATGCAAATATTTCATCATTTTATACAAGACTTGAGCATCTTTGGATTTTGGTATCCTCAAGGGTCCTGGAACCAATCTCCCACAGATGCCGAGGAATGACTGTGTTATAAAAGAAGGACTGTGAGTCATAAATTGTTCAGCTAATATTTTCTGAACTGATTTTGAGAGTATGCTTGTGTTTTATCATCTGCTAAAAGCTTTTAACAAGGAAGATTTCTTAGGAGAGAAATACACCTAGAAAGCCTAGGAAACAAGCACATCCCAGATGTATTGTTGTCTCCCTATGTGTGCTCATCTCCAATGTCAGCAATTCTTCCCATTCTCTCAGAATTAGGCACTCACATCTAGAGCATTAGTGAATGTGTAGAATGTATGGGAGAAGTCACTGGGCAGACTGAGGAGAGGGATTACCCATAACTTCAAACTCCCAGGACCTGGCTCCCAGTGGCCTTCTCCCTCCCTCATCTCCACAGTCATCCTCAGCGTCTTCCTCTCACGTGGTTCTGCCTCAGCCCACCTCAGCCTCCCCAGTCTTATCCCAGTGCAGATGGTCCCTGGCTCACAATTTTTTAACTCTGTGTGTAGTTGTGTGTGTGTGTGGATAGACAGAGGGGTCTCACTCTGTTGCCCAGGCTGGAATTCAGTGTATGATCATAACTCACTGTAGCTTTGAACTCCTGGGCACAAGTGATCCTTCTGCCTCAGTCTCCCAAGTGGCTAGGACTACAGGCATGTACCACCATACTCGGTTAATCTTTTAAAACTTTTTTTGTAGAGTTAGGATCGCTCTATGTTGTCCAAGCTGGTCTTAAACTTCTGGCCACAAACAATACTCGCACCTCAGCCTCCCAAAGTTCTGGGATTAAATTCATGAGCCAGTGTGCCCAGCCTTACTCTATTTGTATTCTACTAAAAGTGATACACATTCAGTAGAAACTATACTTTGAACACCCATACAACCCCTCTGCTTTTTTCACTTTCAGTGCAGTGTTAAAAAGTTACATGAGATAGTCAACATTTTATTATAGAATAGGTTTTGTACTAGATAATTTTGCCTAACTGTAGGCTAATGTAAGTGTTCTGAACACATTTAAGGTGGGCTAGGCTAAGCTATGGTGTTCAGTATGTTAGGTGTATTAAATATATTTTCAACTTATGATGGTTCTATCCTGATGTAGCCTCACTGCTAAGTTGAGGAGCATTTGTACTCAGCACTTAAGGCCACTTGAGGCACAGAGCTTGACCTTCTGCAAAGGTGCATAAATGACTCCACTGTCATTTTAGCATCTTCTTCTTCAAGTCTACTAAATACAATTTTCTTTTTTCTTTTTCTTTCTTTTTTTTTTTTTTTCTTTTTGAGACGGTGTCTCACTCTGTTGCCCAGGCTAGAGTGCAGTGGCACAATCTCAGCTTGCTGCAACCTCCACCTCCCAGGTTCAAGCGATTCTTCTACCTCAGCCTCGCAAGTAGCTGGGATTACAGGCGCCTGCCATCGTGCCCAGTTAATTTTTGTACTTTTAGTAGAGACAGGGTTTCACCATCTTGTCCAGGCTGGTCTCGAACTCCTGACCTCATGATCTACCTGCCTCAGCCTCCCAAAGTGCTGGGATTACAGGCATGAGCCACCACGCCCAGCCATAAATACAATTTTCTTAAGGCTAAGACAGTCAAACAACCTGGGCCAGGGAGAGGCCATGGAGAGATACCCACTTAGGCCTACTTGTGTTACGAAAGGGTAAATGTAAACGTGTCTGAGGATAATAGGAAGAACTCAAAGCCTACAGGCCTAACCAGGTGAGACCAAGACACAGATCTCTCCCACATATGGGGAAACAGGAGTGAAAGCCAACTTTTTGTATAGATCATGGAAGCCTTTGAAGGCTTTCAAGGGTGTAGACAAAAATGATACAAGGAAAGTTGAAGAAGGTCTCAAAGTCAAATTGAAGGAAGCAAATTCAGCCTCATATCAGCAGGATAGAAAAAGAAAATGACCGTTTTTGCGAACTAGAGGCTATAGTTCTAGAACTAACCTCTATAGAACTAGAGGCTAGTTTACAGAGATGCTTCATATTTTTCACTGCAGAGAACGTAACATTCTTGAATGTGAGTGGAATATTTGATACCTTCTGATTAAAAGGTACCTTGTCTTCCCAGTTCTGCCAGCCGGCCTTCTAATTTGTGTGAGTCTGAAAACTCACTGATCTCCCCTTTTCTTAACAGACATCTAGGGGGTTGTGAGCAAAAGGCCTGAAAGTCAGGCCTTTAAAAAAATTCTTTTGACAGCTTTATTTAAGGCATAATTTGGAAAGAGATTTTTCTGCTGCTCTGTGATAAAGTTCAGTCGAGAGTTGGTGTTAATAAACCTTCCTTAGAACCAAAGTGACTTGGAAAGTTGAGTTCTTTAGGTCTGTGGTCAAATGAACAAAATTATATCAACAAGCCCCACGTGAGTAGGGTCCATTTAGATATGACACATACAAATTTATTTGATTATACCTCAATGAATGAATAAACCTTCAGAATCTTAGCCAGCATTTTCATTCTTCCATCTTGACACAAAAGGTGGGAGTTCCATTATTATACACTTGTAGGAGTTCAACATAGTATTTACGTACAGTTTGTTATTAAATGAGAAGTGTTGCTAACTTAGTTGCAATTTTGTATCAGGCAGGCATAATAGATTGTTGCCATGCGAAGGATGTTGGGGTGTTTCTTAAACATACAAGAATCAACAAGTCCCACCTACAGGAGATAACAAATCATTATGATGTACTGGACCATTATTCACTGGGGCTAAGAAGTAAATTATCCCCTTTTGAATAAAAGCACAACAAAATCAAGATGACCTGGTATATATCTGAGAGCAGCAGAAGAGCAGCAGAAGGCCAAGGGGATCCCTAGAGAATCAGCTGCCCTTTGTCACCATGTTGCAAGGTAGGGATATGGGGCAATGTAGCTTGCCCAGAGCAGATGGCTTTGAGGTTATACAGGAGACTGAGGAATGTCCTTATTCACATAAAGCCTTTTCAAATAAGCTGAGCATTCATTGCTCTTGAGCTGAAACAGAACATTCTTCCCCAAGGTGACTGCTTGCTTGCATTTAAATACAAAAGAAGTTGCTCTCCCGGCTTCCTGAGGCCGGTGGTGAATGTTCAAAGATCAATGAAGCTGCTATCTAAAATGAATTATAAGGCTGACATGGGGGCGCTTGAACTATTCATTCAGCAGTTGTAAAACAAGTAGCACATTAAAGGACATGTATTTTAATATATCTTATGTGATTTGTCCCCAGTTGGACTTGCAAAATGACATTTAATAAATATTTCTTATGAGGGTACTTTCTAAAAGAAGAGAGTGAAAGTAATTCTGCTGTGGGCAGACTGGGCCTGAAATTTGGGTTTTCTGGATTTGCATAATCATCACCTTGAAAAGTTGTTGCTTTACCCCAATTATAGATCAGTGGAAGCTCTTGTGTAGCACACAGCCCTGGTGAGATCCCTTAAGATCCTTTGTGGACTCTCTGTGGACATCTGGGTTGCAGTGAGGAAGGGCAAGGATAGATGGTATAGGGAGAGAGGGGGCAGAATGATGACTTGGGCAGGACAGGAAAAGCCACTTGTGACTAGTGAGGGAGCATTTCTTTGGGTTCAGAATCATCCTCATCTCAGGCTGTCTCCCCATGAGTCTGAGATTACCGAGTGCAAGGTATACGTATCAGCAGCTCCTGACTCAGGATGTGTGGCAGAGGGGACCATGAAGTTAACTGTGACTTTCGGAAGGGTGCAGTCTGTTACCCTTTCGGTGGCGAGGTCAGTTTCCGGGAGGCTCTGCAACACTGATATTTTCCAGATGTTTCTCCTCTTCTCCCTTCTCTGGCTGGCTGTGTCTTCCTCCCTTCATCCTGCTCTTTCAGTGAAATTGAGGTAACATGTTAGCATCTAAGGCATATTAGAATCTCTCAGCAGTAGGATGTGATTTAATATCTAGACCTCTTACATTAATATTTATAATAGCCTTCACTGCTTGTGAATAGCATAAGCACTCTTTTCTGTTCAAATTCAATACTGAAATAAAACCCAAGAGTATCTTTTATAAAAATTTACTTTTAATGGTGCAATAGTAATAATCTATGTAGTCCTTATGGTTTTCCAATCGCTTTGTGCTTATATTACCTTATTTAATGCAGACATAAATCTGTGAAGTAAATAATACTATTTTTATCTTCATTTTAGAAATGAGGAACTGGAGGCTCAGAGAGGTTAATTTGGATAAGATCATACAAATAATAAATGGCAGAACTGGATTTAAATTCAAACTCCTTAAATCCATGTCTTTTTAGTGTTTCTATTGGTTTCTGCCTATACAAAATGGGAAATAAAGAAAAAGAAAGGAGCTGGAAAATATATTTGTCAAAAGAATATATTTTTTCTCATAATTTCCAAGCGGATCTTTCAGATATGTTATTTGGGACTTTATGCGTGAGACTGGCGATAGAACAAGTGTTCTACAAGATACCTCCATAAGACAGGCCTATCAGTGGCAGCTCTTGTCCCCGCTTTGCAGAAGGGAAAGCCAAGGCTCCACAGAGCTAAGGGGACTTCCTCTCAGCCAATTTGTAGGGGCCTGTGGGCCAGAGCCGGGGGCAGAATTGAGATCTGTTGTGAAGGCTCTCCTGCTTCTTTATTCTATCAGCATTTCAAATCCTGAAAACCTCCCCCTTGGCGTTTTGAAGGAATTCATCCCCAGTTGTTGCTAGTAGCCGGTAGGGAGGGAACCGTCTCTCCCCTTGAGGATGGCCCGTGGGAGTAACTGCAGCAGTGAGCGCCCAGGCTGGGGTTTGAGTAACAGTGCTCGCCCGGGGCTATACTGAATGAGAAAGCAGCCTCGTCTGCTTTTGCTGTGCAAAGGTAAGGGTGGAGGCCGCTCCACTTTCTTCAAAAGGCCCCGCTCTGGGACTTGTGAAATTATGCTCTGTTAAGCTGATCCTTCCAACCTGATGAGCGATATCCACGCGACTTTCCTACAAAAATAACATACCCAAGCTGCTTTAAAATCCGTAATTTTTGGCGTGCAAGACTACAAGACAAAGTCAAATGGGCATCAAAAAATGTAATCCAAAATACACAAGCATTGCTTCTCCCCTATATACATTTATTATTTATGTAAAACTACAGTGTGCTCTGAGATGAGACTTTTTCTTTGTTATACCTTTTTTTTCCGCCCGTCTGGTGCGTTTGCCGACTGCCCCTCTCGGCCCTGTGTCTCGGGAGAATCGGCTGCGGTCTGGGCCTGCGCCCCACCTGCGTGCGCCCGGGCCGAGCCACCCCCGCCAGGTTGCCTCCGCCCCGCTGCCGGCCCGAGCGCGCGGCCCCGGGGGCGGACTCCCGCCGCCCAGCTGAGACGCGATTCGTCACTCTTGCAGAACTTTCCCCCTGAAAATCCCTGCACCAGAACCCGCTCTCCCGCCCCGGGGAGGTTTTGATTTTAGTGGCTTTCTTCCTTTTATTTTCCGTTGTGTGCGGATTTCGCTGCAGAGCGAACTTGAGGCTAGTCCGAGTACATGTGAGCGGTAATCGCCCCTGCAGCTGGTTACCCTGACACTATGCACTCCGAAGCAGAAGAATTCAAGGAAGGTAGGATTCTGGTTTCTCCTGGGGGCCGGCCAAGTTCTGCGGAGGAATTTGGAGGAAGGCAGTGGTAGGAGCAGATGGGAGTTTTAAAGTGAGCGGTGGGCACTTTGTCCGCTTCCCCTGCGCCTTCGAAGCCCAGTAGGAGCTGGATAAGCGGAGCCCAGGTCTCATCTCGGGCTCCCTTCTCCCCCCGCAGCCTTTCAGAGGGGAGGGGAGGAAGAGTCGGACCTAGTTCAGCCAGCCCACTAAAGTCTGCTTTTTAGCTTTCTCTGGAAACGAAAGAGCCCCACTTGGATTCCAGGAATGCAAAATGTGCTTGGAAAAGGGCTGCCTGCCTGCATCAGAACGACTGAAAGCGGGATCCCCTGGAAGAGCCCTGAATGGAGGGTCCCTTGAAAAGGGGTTTCAGAAACTAGAAACGCTGTATGTTTCCGGCTAAAAGGGGAAGCTGAGTGAGGGGAAGCGAAAATCTGTATTTGGGATATAGATTAGTTTTTTTTTTCATTGCTGCCTTTCAGCAGTGAGTTCATTTCGTTGGGGATTTAAGGGGGCTGAAAGATATGAGGGGGTCCTTGTGCAGCTTGAAACTGAGGAGAGTTTGTCTGTTTCTAACTTCGCAAAAGCAAAGGGTTTCATTTACTCCTAACAGAGAACGGGTGACAGGGCTGGAAAAGCTCCAACCAAAACACAATTATACGCTGGTGTTAGTTTGGGGAGTTTATTTGTGTGTGAGTGTTTGTATGCTTTGTTCCTTGAAACTTTATGTATACAAAAGTCCTCTTGTAAGTGGGGGGTGGGAGTGAGGGTGGTTGGGGAAAATTAGAGAGTAAGAGGGGAGACTGTTCAAGATTGTGAAATCCTCTTTCTTTTCATGTCTCTTGGAAAGCTGGTTAATTTCAAGTCAATCACAGCAGCTCTGGCAGACAGAGGAGCAGCCCCATCATTTCTCCATTTGGTAGACACCAGTTAGGAAGAGCCCTTGAAACTTGTCCCCTTCTGCCTTTTACTGATTCCCCTCCCAGAGTAAAGCTTGTGTTTCACCATATAGTCTTTGTGGGCTCACGTTTACCTTATTGTGCTGTGTGAGGGAAATAGTCAATAAAAAGGAGGTTTGTTTAATAGAAATACAAGGCTGGCATAAATGAAAAATGATAGCCAGGAGCATTGTTTTTGAGCTTGATGTGGAGTATGGGGGGAGTAATGTTTTCTTGCCGTGGCCTCTTCTGATGGAGCTGTGTGCTGATAGATGCTTTTCTTTTCTATGTCTTTATAACAGCAGTTTATTCAAAGTCAAAGGTAGTTGAAGGCAAATAGGAACCAGGCTGAGAGAACTCAAGGGTGAACTTCTGTGTGAATTACAAGTAGCACTTAAGTTGGCGTTTTCTCCCAGGTGTGTTTTCCCTGTCTTTTGGGAAACAGGGAGTGGGAGAGAAAGTGGAAAAACAGTATCCCAAAGTGTGTATTATACATTCCCCTAGCAACATCCACAGTCTTCCCTCTTCGAGGGCCCAGCTCTCTGGTTGTAAGTTTGGAAGCAGCCTGCAGACTGGCCTTTGAAGAGGTTAATGGGGCCCCTTCTACTTGTTCCTCACCTTCCCTCTACTTGTCATCATTTACATTCTGCAGATCAACCACAAATGATCTGGCTCTCTCCTTTTTAAAGAAAGCCCAGAATGTTTCTTTTAAAATAATCTGAAGTACTAGAATTTTAAATTGATAGCAATTAGGGTGGGTTACTTAATAACTCTTGAGGGAGATTGAACACTTTATTAATCAGATAGAATCATCATAGCTTCTGCCAGGAAATAAAGGATAGGTGTGTGTTTTGTGTGTGTTTTCTCCAAGGCCGGTTTATTGGCTGTAATCTAGAACCTTCCGGTTAGCTACCACCACTCAGATGTCTATGAAGTGAGCTATGTTGTGTAAATAACTCAAGCTATCTTCTCTATCGTTACTAATCCTTTTCCTCTTATACATAGCTTCCCCCGCCCATCCTGATGAACTTACGTATCCCATTTAGTGTGAGATCACCATGAGTTCTTAAGAATGTCTGTATTGCAAGAAAACTGCCTTTGGATGCTTCATGCCTGATTCGCTGTAAGGGGAGATAATTTTAAGTCATTTTTCTGAGCTGCAATGAGAGACTAGTATACTTTGGGGTTGAATCTTAAGTCCTTGGAGGCCAGCATATTTTTGCATATGCGTGAATGTAGAAGCAAATGACTGGGGATATTGTTAAGCCATCAGAGCTTAAAACGTACTTGACTCTGTGCCCAGAGTGCTGGATCTTTGTCCCCAGCCTATAGCCACCTCCTAAATAATTGATTTAATTTTTCCTGCTTACCAATGAATAAGTGATTGTGCTTGAGTATTAAACAGAGAAAAATAATCCAGGTCTTGCTTTATTGAAAACTGAATGAGTTTAAATTATTCAGACATAGAATGAATAGGAAAGAAGGGGAAATGAAGGAAGAAACTCACTCTATTAAAAAGGTGACTACCATTAAAAAGAGGATATCAACAGTTTCCAGTGGCTGGGGCTTCCTGATGAGATAGGCTGATAGCCTGTTTGGCTATAGGCTGATAGCAACTATTTGACATTTAGTTGCTTCCTTAGTAAATTGCTTAATTATGAAGTAGTTAAAGTGAGTGGCAGTTAAGATCTCTGAGAATCTTTCTAATGCTAAGCATCACGACATCCTGGGCTCCTTTGCTCTGGTTCTCGAAGCTTTGGTACCAGAAATTGAGAAAGCCACTGTTAAGGGGTGGCGAGGTGTCACTTTGTGGGGACTTGGGAAAGAGTGAGGGTTGAGAGGTGAGTGAGTCCGGCTTGCTCCTCCATTGCCCGTAATAGCCATTTCCCACCACCACCTCACCCAGTTCTTATTCTCAAGCCTCACCAGGCCTGCTATTTCACAAAGAAAACAGTAGCCATTAGAGAACTCCCTCAACTTCCTGTTCCCAGACTGACAGACTCATCTCCGTCCACACCCACCCTCTCTGTGTCTGTGAAACAGGTGTCATTTCTTCTGCAGAATGCCCCGCCTTCCACCTTGGGCTCCTCCTATACCAGTCAGTCCATGTCCTTCCTGGCTCCTTCTTTTCTACATATAGAAGAACTCAAGCTCCCCATTCTAGGACATTGGCACTTGCTGGTCTTCCTGCCCAAAATATCCTTCTCTCCACCTGACCTCCTTTTCTTGGTCAGCTCTTTAGAGAGGCTTTTTCTGAACCTAAACTCAGATCACCTGTTGCCCTCTCTCAGCGCACCTGTTCCTTTCCTTGCTGGCTCTCCCCACACTGCTTAACATCTCTTCTAGACCACAGCTCTCCAGGGAAAAACAATGTCTGTTTCATTCCCCGCTGTATGTACAGGACCTACAGAGTAAAAGGTGCTCATTAAATGTTGTAGATTGAATGAGTGAATGGTCTCCATTCTTTAAAGTTAATCCTTGGCCAAAAAAAGTTTAGTTGTTCCATAGTGATGATTAATATCCTCCTCTATAATAAAGAATCCCAATGATATTGTATAAGCTACCATGCTGTGTGGTGTTATGTTTTAACCTCATATGGTGTGGCAGCTTATATAATATCATTCATCGCTAAGGACTATTTTGTAAGTTTTATCCCCTATTCCTGCCCTTCCCCAGCCTTTGCTTTGCAGAGGGAATGAAGAGAAAAGGAGTTTAAAGCAGTGGTTCAGCTCTGATGCAACCAAGGGGTGCAGCTGACCTTGATGTCATACATAATGTAAAAGGTACAACATATGCTCTTAAACACCAGACTTTGACATGCTTATCTGTTTCCTTTTATGTAGTCATTAGGCTTGGAGTGTTGTGTGCTGACAAGGACTAAAAGTGGAAAATCCATTTAGAGATCTGTCATACTCTCTTCTCTACAGTGGACATCACTTGATAACTTGGCATTGCCAGACACCTCCAGCTCTGTAAACTTAAATGCATTTGGAGCTTTTTCCCCTCACTTCTGAAATTTTTATCATATTGAATATGCATCCTACCTTTCTTGCCCCCAGATTATGCCGTTGAACAGTCAGGATTATATGGATGATTAAATTTCCTGCTCCTGGCTGTTGGTGATCCAGGAAGTAGCCAAAAAGTGAGTGGGTGAAAGATAATGCAGTAGAGCCAGAAAAACTCAGGACCCAGTGATTTCATTTCAGAATACTGCAGAATTGCTGGATCTACCTATAAACTATTTTTTGGTCAGCATTTCTCTCTTTATGCTAGCAGCTTGGAAGTCAGTGAGATTAGTGTGGTTATAGACCTGTCTTCATTTAGAGAAGATTGTTCTTTGAAACATAGTATAAGCTGAATTAAAACAAAACCAAATCATGTGTATATCTTTAATGTTTAAGGAAGGTCTGTAGTGAGAAGTCTTTTGTAATTTAAAGTCCCTGTCCCCCAGCCAAATACACATAGAATCACCATGATTTAAAGCTAAAAGCAACTTTGCTGATCCTTCTTTTCTGACCTCTTCATTTTAGAGGTTGAGGCACCAAAGCCCAGCAAGGTAATTGCCAAGCCCTTTCTACCCTCTTTAATACATGTTCTGCAAGCAAGGATTTTTGTAAACACAGGTTTTAGCATCCTGGGTATTTGTGTACAGTATCCTTGAAGTAGGACAGACCTAGTCTGTTTATATAGTTGTCATTCACTACTTTTTAGGGGGATTTATAAAACCCAGATGAATGTTTGAACAAATGGAGATTTCCTGTTTCACCTCCTCCTACGTGTAACTCAAGAGAATAAAACATGAAACATTGTGAAATAAAATTTAGTTCTGCAAGTAGATCCTATTAGATCGCGGGTTTTGAAAGTTGTAGACCAAGTGAGAGGCAGGTAAACAGTGAGCTCACTTGTTTTCATTTGTTTGAGAATATCATTCAGGAGAAATTAGCTATTGAGGGTGCTGGTTGGGTAGAGACACTCTTCCTTGGGGAGAAGGTGTGTTATGTGTGTGGGTGGGAAGGGAGTCAGCATTCTGATACAGAATGTGCCGTTGCAAAAGCAGTTGGACATCCCACAGCCTCACTTTCTCTGGAGCACATTGCAGCAGGCCTGGTGCGTTCTGAGAGTCAGGACACCTTTCTCAAGAAGCACTTATGGGGCTGCAGCCCACTGCTCCCCCAGCCATTGACCAAGATATCTGAAAGAGCAATTGCTTATATTTTATTCTAAAAGTTTATAAACCTTGAAGAAGAGTTACAGGGATGTAGTATGTCCTGAGTGACTAACTGCTGAGTTGGGAGTAAATTGCCTAAGGGAGTGCTGCCCTGGGAATCTCTAAGACTGTATAAAGCCTGTTAGTTAGGTTGGTGTTGATATGGTTTTGAAGATGGGGGAGGGGAGGAGTTGTGTTTCTGTATACAGTATCATCTGTGGACTTAATACATTCTCCAGCTTTGTAGTGAATAATAATTTTATAAGTAACTAGGAACAGAGTTTCTTCTAAGAAGGTGAGGAAGCAAAGAGACTACTAAACAGAATTCCCTATGTGACTCTGATAGCTTTAGGTGCCTGAAGTCTCCAGACCACATTTGTTGAAGTCAGGGTTGACTGTCGAGAAGTGAATAAGCAGTTCATGAATTTTCCTTCGAGTTTTACCTGCCATTTATGCTTGGTGCCAGCTCACCTGGCTCCAATATGTGTTTTCATGTGGCCCACTCAGCCAGACTGAGAAGCTGGGGACCAGGGGTGTCCCCAGTGGCACAGGCTGTTCTGCCTGTCATGGACTGCCCAGTAGACTCCTGCTTCCAGGGTGCAGCCCCTCTCCCTTGCCTGCTGCTGCCTTCTTTGGGCCTCAGGTACTCTTAGCAACAAATGTTAACTGAGCTAGCACCTCCTCTGCAGGGCCTGGGGAAGCAAAAATGTGTGTGTAGATAACCCCATCTTCAGAGAATTTTTGGTTCAGGACATCACACACAGCAGACGTGCATCCATAGGACAAAAATATGTGACGGGGAGGGATGAGTACAGCTCAGAGGATCAGACAGTGGACCCTATGAAAGTCTAGAAGAGCGGGTCTTCACCAAAAGTCATGACGGATAGGAGTGACCTCAAAGAGGGGTAACTTGTATTCCAGCTAGATCCTTTAAGCAAATGGAGAAGAGAAAAGAAAGTGTAATTGACAGGGAACCTGCTTGTGCTGTGTGCTGCGATCAGGAAGAAAGTCTACAGAAGTGTGGAGAGCAGTGTTCATGGAGGGCATTTGTGGTGATATTGTAGTGGTACATGGGGTCAGACTAGAAGCTGGGCATTCCCAGGGGGATATTGTATGTAGGTAATAAATAAGACCCTGTGAGTCAGGAGACTGATCCTACTCATGACTTTGTTCCTGGTTGTCTGTGCAACCTTCAATAGCTACTTAATCTTTCTAAAGTTCAGTTTCCCCATTGGAAAAGTTAAGGCTAGGCACAATGGCTTACACCTGTAATTACAGCACTTTGAGAGGTGAAAGGAGGTGGGTCACTTGACTCCAGGAGTTCAAGACCAGCCTGGGCAACAAAGTGTGACCCCTATCTCTACAAAAATAATTTAAAAATTAGGCACAGTGGAATGTACCTGTAGTCCCAGCTACTTGGGAAAATCAAGAAGATCACTCGAGCCCAGGAGTTAAGGCTGCAGTGAGCTATGGTCGTGCCATTGCATTCCAGCCTGGGTGTCAGAGCAAGACTCTGTCTCAAAAGAAAAAAAAAAAAGAAAAGGAAAAAAGAAATTGGATGGTTTTCAGCTGGATGGAGGAGGGCAGATGCAAAGTAGTGTTTTAGTAATGCCAAGCTGGCAAGAACCATGAGTTGGTCTCGAGGGCAAGATCGAACTTGGGTATCAGGAGGCTCTCCAAGAAAGTGTGAGAGTAGCCAGTCACAAGGGGAGAGTTGATTCCCCGTATGTAGTTTCTGAGGGCAAGACTGTAGAGAAAGGAGGGGGCTGGGCCATGGATTTAGCTTCTGAGAACATCCACTTTTACAAAGGAGAGAGGTAGATGGAACCAATAAAGGAAATAGAAATGGAGTAGCTCGAGAGATAGGAAGAAACAGGGAGAGCATGGGGCCTTGGAAACCAGAAAGGCGGGAGCCCCGTGGAGGCAGTGGTCAGCCTGTTTGTAGAGAAGAGCTGCGGAAGACGGCTTCATCTTCCTTTTGGGCCTCAGCTAAAGCCAGGAGCCTGGGTTTGAGGAGCTCATCTTCTAAGGGGTGGCAATACATCATCGGTATTCAGTCAGTATTTAGCAGGTGACCAACGGCATGAAAGAAGGCATGTGGGGCCCAGGAGGTGACTGCCCTGCTGAGAGCAAGTGCCCCAGCCTCCTGAGAAGCTGGCCGTCTCCATTTCTACATGCTTTCCAAGTCCCAGTTGCCAGTAGATTCCTTTACAGATTGTCACACCATCACCTCCGACCAGTGTTTAGAAGAGCATTTGCCTACAGGCCTCTTCCTGTGGCATCACACAAAATATGCAGTGGTACATGAGGGTAACAAGTGAATATGGACAGGAAATTTAATTCACCTTAAAAAGAAAAGTAACTGGTTTCCTATACATTCACAACATTGCTGACACCGAATGTGGGAGGGTCTTTCCTACACCAACCAATGTTCCAAATCTCAGCGAACATTGACTAGACGTCCTATAATTTAACTCATTTCTGACACTAACTGTCCAGAGTTAGGGCAGACCCCGCAGGTTAAGGGCTCAGTCCCACAAGACTGTCCTCCAACTTGAGACAGCAATTGCAAGGACAGGCGTCCCATACTTTTGACCAACTGGCTATAAATTGGGGGTTTGTATGATACCCCCTCAGGTTCAGTAATTTCCTAGAACAACTCATGAAACTCAGGGAAACATTTACTGATTTATTCTAAAGGATGCAACTCAGGAAGAGCCAACTGGAAGAGATGTATAGGACAAAATACAGTGGAGGGATGCAAGCTTCCGTGCCCTGTCCAGGCAGGCCACCCTCCCGGCACCTTCAGGTGACATGAAATAAATCACTGGCCATTGGTGATTAAACTCAGTCTCCAGCCCCTCTCCTCTGCCCAGAGTGGGGGAACCAAAAGTTTTAAACCTCTAATCACCTGATTGGTTCCTCTGCTAACCATTCCCCATTCTGGTTTATGAGTCGTCTCATTAACATAAACTCAGGTAAATTTGAAAGCGGCTTATTGGCCAGGTGCGGTGGCTCACGCCTGTAGTCCCAGCACTTTGGGAGGCCGAGGCGGGCAGATCACGAGGTCAGGAGATCGAGACCATCCTGGCTAACACAGTGAAACCCCGTCCCTACTAACACAGAAAATACAAAAAATTAGCTGGGCATGGTGGCGGGCACCTGTAGTCTCAGCTACTTGGGAGGCTGAATGGCGTGAACCTGGGAGGCAGAGCTTGCAGTGAGCGGAGATCACGCCACTGTACTCTACCCTGGGTGACAGAGCGAGACTCCGTCTCAAAAAAAAAAAAAAAAGAAAGGGACTTAAAAAAAGAAAGGTACTTATCATGAGTAACAAAAGGCACCCCTCTCACAACTATCACTCAGGAAATTCCAAAATTTTAGAGATTCTGTGCCAGGAACTAGGGACCAAGACCAAATATTACAACAAAAGATGTGCCTATCACTCTGTTGTTTTAGAGATAGTCTCACTCTGTCACCCAGGCTGGAGTGCAGTGGCAGGGTCATAGCTCACTGTAGCCTTGAACTCCTGGGCTCAAGCAATCTTCTTACCTTACCCTGCCAAGTAGCTGGGACTACAGGTGCGTACCACCTGCCTAGCTAATTTTTAAATTGTTTTGTAGAGTCAAGGTATCATTTTGTTGCCTAAGCTGGTCTTGAACTCCTGAGCTCAAGCAGTCCTCCCACCTTGGCCTACCAAAGTGCTGGAATCACAGGGTTGAGCCACCACGCCCAGTTATCACTCTTACCATTTAGGAAATTCCAAGAGTTTTGAGAGCTGTAGCCAGGAGCTAGGGATGAAGACCAAATGTGTATTTCTTATTATATAACAGTATCACACAGCTCTTCATACTGGGGGAAAGCTTTGGCCACTCAAAATTAGATAATTTTTTTTAAAGTAACGAAGGGTTTTTTTCCCCTTTTTTTTCTTTTTGGATGGAGTCCTGCTCTGTCACCCATGCTGGAGTGCAGCAGTGTCATCTCAGCTCATCGCAACTTCCGCCTCCCGGGTTCAAGTGATTCCCCTGCCTCAGCCTCCCGAGTAGCTGGGATTACAGGTGTGCACCACCATGCCTAGCTGATTTTTGTATTTTTAGTAAAGATGAAGTTTCATCATGTTGGCCAGGCTGGTCGCAAACTCCTGACCTCAGGTGATCCTCCCGCCTTGGCCTCCCAAAGTGCTGGGATTACAGGTGTGAGCCACCATACCCAGCCAAAATTAGAGAATTTTTATCTCCTCCCTTTGGCTTTCACTTCCTCTCTCCTTGTGTTTTTTTCTTCCTGTGACAGGAGTGCATGTCTTAGAAAACCACTGATGTTTCTGCCGGGGTACCCTAGATTTGGCATGCAATTTGAAACTCTTAGGACTTTAGTCTTATACACATTAACTAAGATTTCGGCCGCACTAGTAAGCTGAGCCGTTTTGAGAAATTTTAGATTTCCTCTGAGATGGTAAGCAGTTGTTACGCCGGTGGAAATATGCTAGATGGCTTGTTCCTTGTGAGAACCAATGAGATAATGTTAGTGTAAAGCTCAGTGCTCAGACAGCTTCACTCAGAAGGTACTGTATAAATAAGGAGGCTTATAATCACACCCAAAGACAGAGCCCTGCCCAGGCCTGCCTATTCATTCAGTTAAGAAGTCCTCATTTCATGTTCTCTAAAAAGCAGGGAAGAGTTGGCTTGCTCTGACAAACTTTTTCCTCCTGTAAAGTTGTTTGATAGAGAAATGTTAGTGCACGGAGTGTTCTTATTGTTAAGCCCTTACAAAACTATTTTCACCTTTCAAGGATTAATATGAGAATTACATCAGTTATGAAATATCTAGAATGAAAATGCATGCCTCCTGAATATCGTAAGTCTAAACATTCAACTCAACATCTTCAGAGAAAAGAGAAAGAGGAAATCTCTCACGAGAGTTTTCCAGGAGGTAGACAGAATTCAGGGTCAAGTAGCACCCACTGAAAGGGAAAGGAAATAATTATTGGGAAATCAAAATAGCAAAGAAAGTTAAGGGAGTGGCAGTTTGGCAGATTGCACAGTTCTGCGGGAACAATGAGGGAGACATAGCGGTTGGGAGCGATGGGGAGTAGGAGGGTGTGAGAGCCACAGAGTGGGATCTAGGCCCGAGGAGAGCCTCCGAGGGAAGAAGTAGGAGTGGAGAGAGAGAGGAAGGGAGGAGTAAGTAAATAACTCTAAAATGGAAAAAAAAAAAAAAAAAAAGTAATATGTGCAAAACTTTAGAGGTAAGCAGCAGTATAATAGGCAAGAGACCGTTGTAACTGGGTTAAGTTTTGGCAGCTTGCTTATTTTGTTTGATTTTGTAGTTAACAGGAGAGAAAGTGGGGTGCTGGTCTCCAAAGCACTATGCAGACTTGGAGCCAATGAAGTGTGGCATTTGGATGACACAGAAGCTCTCCAGTGCTTCTCAGGCAGGATTAACGCAGGGGCCTGTAAATAAGGATGTGACATTGAGGAATGCTGCTGCTCTTCCAACTGCTCAATTGGGGCCAGTCGGAAGCCAGGGCTGTGTTATGTTGGCTTGGATTTCTAGCACCTTTCTTACTGGGTTATAAAAATGATTTCCTCAAAAAAGCTTGAAAATGGCAGATGATGAAGTAGAAAAGCAGTGGTGTCCGCCTGCAGGCATCATTTCAAAGCTGCCTGTGACATCGTGCTGGCCATTTCTGGCTCCGGCCAGTGGGGAGTGGTTGTTGGAGGGTTAAAGCCATCACTTCCAACCAGTGAAGGTGCACCTAACTTCTGGGGGTTTCCCCTCATTAACAAGTCTAATGGTAAGCAGGCTTCCTGAAGGATTTCAGGCAGAGGATTTTTAGGGGTAGAACTGGTTTAAATTACTTGGCTTACTTGGCTATAGATAGCTCTGACTTGGTGATCAGACTGATGACCCTACAAGTATAGGGGTGATTACTTGACATTCCTGTCCTTGCCACCTACCTATTCCAGCATGCTTTGGGGTTGCCCCTCCGTGCAAATGGGGAGGGACATGAGGGAGAGGAGATGTCGATTGCAGGTCTCAGCAGTGGAACTTTAGCTGGCTTGTTTCAACATGTGTAAGGGTTAATCAGGTAAATTATAATTGCTGCTGGGAGAGGCAGCCTAGCTGAGCCCACCCAGCCCTCAGGGTTGCTGGGGAAAGGATCATTCTTGCAATCCTTAATTGTTTTCCTCTCTTTCCCAAAGACGAGTTCTTAATGTAACATTATGGTCCATAGACCCATTAATAAAGTTTACATTCCTGATTTGTTTTAGTCCTCTGCATGTCTATTTCTTTAAATTCTTAGATAACTCTTCCTTAAAAAGGTAATTTGACCAAATTAAAAGAAAAAAGGAATAATTTGAATTTTTGTTGTTGTTGTTATTTGAGTAATTCTACAGTCTTAGGCAATTTTCCAAATGAAATGTAGAATGTCAACTGGACTGTTCAGTCGTAGAGGATGGGAGGAAGGGAACTGTTATATTTGGTAGTGGTACTAGAATAATACAGAACCTACCAGCAAAAGTATCTCAGGGTAGTATCGTCTGTTGTTTCCTTTCTATTTTTTAAAATGGCACCATCTATCCCTGTCTTGTGAACTAGTTAAACACGTTTTAATTGTATATCTTTTAAAGCTTCAGTTAGCCAGATTTAAAAAAAAAAAAAAAGTTTGATGTTGTTTTTTATTCCATGAATGACTCAATTGACTACATGTAGGCAGCTACTAAACTTGGCAGTTTGTTGCCATTAGCATGCCCTTGGACAGGAAGTATTCAGTATAGATATGACCAACCAGTTTCCAGGCTTAAAAATAAAGTGGGGATTTCTGGACAGAATAGGTCTTTGTCACTCATTTCAACATGTCGGATGAGTGTTAAAGTTCAAAGCCAACCACTTTGCCTTCTCATTTTTCTCCAGGCCATCGCTTTACCTGACATATTCTATTATACAGATTGAAACTTATTTCATGATGCTGGTGTTTTGTTTGGTTTTTCAAAATGAAATAAAAGGATATTTGAATAGTCATGAGAATCAGCTAGAGTCTGTATTCTCTCCTTGTTATCTCTTTTATGTTTAGTTCCTTTTAAGTCATCACCCCACTGAGATAGGTAATGGTGAAATAATGTTTCCCCGCCTATAAAGCAGCTTAAATTAAAAGTAGCAAGTATGTGCCAGGTATACTACATGACTTGTCTTCTTGAATCTGTGGTCCACTTGAAATAGCATGTTTTTCCCCAAAAGTTACCTCCCATCAGTCTTGTCATTCTTAATCTCATTTGTCAGGTAGCCGCTTAGCAACTTGGGAAAAATCATACTATTTTGACAGATACTAACAGGTTTTTAGGCACTGGGTCATGTTTTCTTGAGCTGACTTACTGCTCACTGCATTCTGATGGAGGGTAAAGAATGTGATACTTTGTTAGATGCCATTAAAACTTTAGAGAGCTGGGAGATTATTAAGGCCTACATTTGGAACCTGGAATCTTTTCTTTTGGGAACCTGGAATCTCAACTTAAGGATTCTGTAGCTTCCTTTTTTTGCCTGTATCTAAGATTGCTCTGTTTTGTGATAATGTAAACTTAATGGAAGAAAATTAATTCATAGATGCTAGACATTCAAGAATTACATACCCTTTTCGTGTTAGTGTCAAAACATTTGTTTAAACATGGTTTCTAAATTTGGGTGGGGTAGCATAAATGGTTTTATTTTATTCTGTAGATGTAGTGAAAAAATATTTTATTTTGATTCATTAGCAAGGAAGATATGAGAGCATTCATTTTGAGTATTTGCTATAGAATATACCCTGCATTGGAATGTGGGTAGAGTTCTGGCATTTGTGTATTTGTATGTTTCAAGGAAATAAAGGTACAGAGAAGCACTTGTTCGTTGCCTATATAAAGACTAACTGTACAGCTGACAGCTTAAAAATACTGTATGACACTGCATTTCTTGTCCAACAGTAGCATCTGTTTCCTTCATTCCCAAGCCAACAAAAAGCATTAAAGATGAATGCTGAAAATGTGATAGAAAAAGACCTTCCTTTTTGGCAAGTCCATTAACTGCCCTCACTGTTCTTTTCAAAGTATAACTGCTAGACTGGATGGCATAAATTAAACAATTAACAGGATACTAGTTCAAGGGGAAACTCTCCAGTTAGGGTAGATTTAATTTTCAGATTTAGAAAATGAATCCAATTACCCATTCAAAAGATTTGATTCATTTTTTTCCCCTAAGCATGTACTTTTTATAATATACATTGTCTAACATCTGAGAGATAAATTCAGTATTATTTTCCTAAGATACTTTCTGCCTTTTGTAGCGGTGAGAATACTAGAAATCGGCTGGGCATGGTGGCTCACGCCTGTAATCCTAGCACTTTGGGAGGCCAAGGTGGACAGATTACGTGAGTCCAGGAGTTCGAGACCAGCCTGGGCAACATGGCAAAACCCCATCTTCACCAAAAATTTTTTTTTTTTAATTAGCCAACTGTGGTGGCAGACCTGTAGTACTAGCTACTCAGAAGGCTAAGGTGGATCACCTAAGCCTGGAAGACGGAGGTTGTGGTGAGCTGAGATCGTGCCACTTCACTCTGGTTTAGCAACAGAGTGAGACCCTGTCTCAAAAAAAAAAAAAAGAATACTAGAAATAATATCAAGAAGAAAATTTCAATAAAGTAGGTTGTCTTTCTTCACAGAAATGATGTTTTAGAGTTTATTATTTATGAGAACTTATGTAAAATAACTGCTAGATATGATCAATAATATAATATTTTCCAAGAACAAAGATATGACCATAAACCTTGCTAATCATTTGACTAAGTAAAATAAATTCCTAGCTTTGTAAAATGGACACCACTATGTATGCAGATTTTATAAAGCCTCCAGTCTTTTAGAAAAAAGTAGCCTACATACCATAAAAATACAAGTTGACCATCATAAATGGTATCTTAACATATTTTTTTAAAGTTATGTTAGTGGCCAAGCGCTATGGCTCATGCCTGTAATCCCAGCACTTTGGGAAGCTGAGGCAGGAGGATTACCTGACGTCAGGAGTTTGAGACCATCCTGGTCAACATGGTGAAACCCCATCTCTCCTAAAATACACAAAAATTAGCCAGGTGGTGGCACACACCTATAATCCCAGCTACTCGGGAGACTGAGGCAGGAAAATTGCTCGAACCTGGGAGGTGGAGGTTGCAGTGAGCCGAGATGGCGCCACTGCACTCCAGCCTAGGTGAAAGATTGAGACTCTATCTCAGAAATAAAACAAAATAAATAATAAAGTTATGTTAGTTAACACTGCATTATTTATTTATTTTTTTTTTTAATTTTTTTTTTTAATGATCTTTGTCCTATATCTCTACCATGCTGACCTTGGTAGTGTGAATGGATTCTTCTTGGGCACGTATGACACCTGAAGTCATTACAGAAGGCACTCAGCCCCTTCATCCACCCCAGACACAAAGCCTAAAAACCATACCCAACCCCTTTCCAACAGCCTGCTGGCCACACTGACTTTCCTATAAGATAAAAACTGCCCTACGTGGGATAGCTCTTGTTAGTACACCAAGAATGACTTCCCCATAGTAAAATTACTCTTACCCCAAAATGTAAGAGAAAGTGAAGAGATGCAGGTATTTTCCCTATGTTAGGCACTTCATCTACTAAGACATGTTTCATTCAATTCATTTAGAAGTTTGTTTGGAATTTTAAAAAGTCACTTCAAAACTTTCCTCACCAGGACGTCAAGACAGGCATACAACGGGAAAGTGACTAGGGATAAGTTAATACCAGTACCTTCACTAGAGGAGGAGTAGGCAACGTGGAAGACCTGTTGCTGTTGTTGAGTAGTTTTCAGTCTAGAGAAGTTAACATGCACCTAAGAAAGTACGTATTACCTGGGGGTTAAAGAGGTTTCAGAAGGGCTGTCTGTGGCTGAGATCTTTGAGGCAGAACTGTTGAGATGGAAGGGATTGGCATGAAGCTTTGGAAGATTGGATGTGTGGTTGTTTCCCAAATATGGTACGTATGCCACTGGTAGTACAGTGACTGATTTTAGGAGGTCCCAGGCATAGTGTCAAATCATTTTTAATCATATCACAAGAAAATTAGTTCCTTTTCAGTGTCCTTGGGATTCTTGACATTCATGGAGAATGCCTGTGTTTTGGGCTATGTGATCTCTGCCACCTCACACCAGCTTACCTCCTTTTGTGCCATGTAGGTAGATGGGGGCTCATAGCCTTTGGCAGGCAACA
This sequence comes from Theropithecus gelada, assembly GCF_003255815.1. Classification (NCBI taxonomy): domain Eukaryota; kingdom Metazoa; phylum Chordata; class Mammalia; order Primates; family Cercopithecidae; genus Theropithecus; species Theropithecus gelada. Next base: position 115,911,845 of record NC_037673.1, read on the forward strand.
ATATCTAGCTAGAAACTAATAGCATTGGTGTTTTTTTCTCACTGAATTATTTCTTATGGTTTTAAACAATTTTTAATGATTTTTAATGATATATTTAGGGGAGTATCAGTTTCCATTCACATAGTATGTAGGGTTTCCTTTTATGTGAATCAATTATTTAATACAAATACATTAAGTAACCATAAGTTAAAGTAAAATACAGATAGAGTATCCCTTATCCAAAATGCTTGGGACTGAAGTGTTTTAGATTTTGGATTTTTTTTTCAGATTTTTGAATATTTGCATTATACTTACTGGTTGAGCATCCTATATCCAAAAATCTGAAATCTGAAATGCTCCAATGAGCATTTTGTTTTAGTGAGTGTTATGTCAGCTCTCAAAAACTTTCCAATTTTGGAGTATTTTGGATTTCGGATTTTCAAATTTGAGATACTCAACCTGTACCGATAGTAAATAGAAAACAAGGCAAGTGGGTTAGGATGTTCCTCACGTAGATACAGCATGACTTTTCAGGAGAAGAGAGATTCCAGCAAAGACCCTGGGATGGAGAAGGTAACATCTTGAGAGAAAGGTGAGTAAGAAGTTGGCAGAAGCCCAGGGGATCCTGTTGAAGAGTCAGAGCTGGACGCCTTCTAGTTCAGCTTGGTTGCCAGCGCAGGGAACAGAGAGCTGTAGCTCTTTGAATGTTATACTCTAGGCTCTCTGCAAAGTGATTCAGAATGATTTGAGTCCCTGATCATTTCAATGTGGGGTAGCTAAGGCATATCCCTACAGGAGCCAGGAAATTACCCAAGTGCTGGAATGGCCAGGGGGCTAATTGGAGAGGACCCTGTGTTTCCCACTCTCCTCCATCAGTATTGCCAGAAGGTCAGATTCTTTTCTGAGAAGCCAGAAATGTAAGTTTTTATTGAAAGTTCCCAACTTCTACAAGTTTTTTTTTTTGTTGTTGTTACTAATTATAGAAATAAAACTTAGAACATTTTGGTGGTCCATTTGGGGCTGATGGACACGTCCTGGAGTTAGATAGTGATAATGGTTGCACAACATTGTGAATATAATAAAAACCCCTGAACTGTAGACTTTTTTAATGCTCACAGTGGTGAATTTTATCTTAATTAGAAAAAGAAAAAACCACTATGAGGGCCTAGCCAAAGCATGTTGCCGGCCAAAAGTTTGTAAGCTTCGTTTCTAACAGGGCAATTGTTATTTGCTGCTTTTGATAATCCCAACAGAAAGCACCTTTCCACAGGGGAGCAAGTGATCGGGAATTAATGCGGGTCATGTTGTGATCCCTACATTAACCTCTAAGCCTCTGTTTTTCTTCCTATGGTCTCCATGGCTTCTTCTATCTCCTAAAATAGGACCGATGATAGAAATGGTGAGATATGGAGTGGTGGCCTTTCTTCTAGAGTAATGAGTGGGTGAAAAGACACAGCTACAAAAGGTGGGGGCTGCTCAACTATTTTAGAGAAGAGATTTATTTTATTTTGCAGCTATTATAAAATTGGTTGTGTTATGTTACTTGCCAAAATTTATTTTACCAAGATATTAACCATTAGGGAAGTAATTCTTCTTCAAGACAGCAAGTTCGTATATTTTGGAAAACGTTTTTCAGTTCTTACCAGGGAATGACTGTAATGATCTTTTTAGTTATTTTCTTCAAGTGAAAAATGAGTTTAATATAGCAAGTATATATCATCAACATCAAAGGATTATAATTATTTTAACAAAGCAATTTGTCTTTATAACTTTTGGGAGGCTCTATTAAATTTTAAATATAATTTTAAGTTTGCCAATTTCAATAAAGGCAAAATGTACAATTTAGGATCTTAAAGTAAGGATTATATCCTTCCTTAATCTTCAACTTTTTTTCTTTCATAGCAAACTAGCAAAGGTAGAGTTACTGCCTTTTTCTTATGACTTAAACCTAAAGAATATGCCTTTTTAAAAATATTGAACCAACATTTGTACTAAAAACAATTATTATTTTTCAGAGTGTGGGTTATTCAGTAGTTTTTACCAGTTCCAAATGTTATCAGGTGATTTTTTGGATGCCTATCTTTAGTAATGAAATGACCCATTTAGAATAAACACTTTCCACCCAGAGAACACTAAAATTAAAATGAAAAAAAAGTATATAACCTTTTTCTTTTTTTTTTTTGAAATGGAATCTTGCTCTGTTACCCAGGCTGGAGTGCAATGGTGCAATCTCAGCTCACTGCAACCTCCCCCTCCCGGGTTCAAGAGATTCTCCTGCCTCAGCCTCCCAAGTAGCTAGGATTACAGGCATGCACCACCATGCCCGGCTAATTTTTGTATTTTTAGTAGAGATGGAGTTTCACCATGTTGGCCAGGCTGGTCTTGAACTGGTCTTGATCACCTCAGGTGATCCGCCCGCCTCAGCCTCCCAAAGTGCTGAAATTACAGGCGTGAGCCACTGCACCCGGCAAAAATAAACTTTTTCAAAAGGACTATATTGGAATATTTATTTCTTATGTAAGAGTATTTGAAATATAATTAAATCTAATGTTATTTATTTGTATCCTCTTATTTTGTTTGTGTTTTATAAAAAACAGTATTCATTCCCTTCCTACCCCCGACATCTTTCTGCTCCCCCAAAAACAACCTGAGAATGCTTTTAATCCAGCAGATACATATTAAAGATTAATTGAGCATTTATTATTGCAAGGAATAAATAATAAATTGTAACCAACCACTAGGATTTACTTTCAGGGAGTATGGAAACAAAAGTATGATAAGCAGTTTCCAACAACAGTTAGAGACAGGATAGAGCATTTCTGAATGGGATGGTCAATGAGGACTTGCTGATATTTGGAAGGTCATATTTGGGAGGGACTGTGGGAGACTTCACCAGCTCGAGACAGCTCCCCCTTGGTTCCTTCATGCCTCTGCTCAAATATCACCTTTTCAGAAAGGCCTTCCCCAAGTATATCATGTACCCTAGATAAAATAACATAGTTCCCCCTCCCATACACACATCTCATTTTTCTTTTAGCCTATATTGCTGCTTGACATATTTATATATGTTTGTTTGTTTGTTTATATATTAAGTATCCTTCTGCTAGAACCTGTGCTTCCTGGGAGTAGGCACTTTGCCTGGCACACAACAGTTGCTTAATAAAAATGTGTTGAATGAGGCCAGGTGTGGTGGCTCATCCAGTAATCCAGCACTTTGGGAGGCCAAGACAGGAGGATTGCTTGAGGCCAGGAGTTTGAGACCAGCCTGGGCAACATAGCGAGACCCTGTCTCTACCAGAAAATACAAAGATTAGCCAAGTATGGTGGCATGCACGTGTGGTCCCAGCTACTCAGGAGGCTGAGGTGAAAAGATCACTTAAGCTTAGGAGGTCAGAGTGACATTGCACTCCAGCCTGGGCAACAGAGTGAGACCCTGTCTTAAATAAATAATTAAATAAGAAGTTAAAAAACATAAAAAATAAAAATTTGTTGGAGAAAGAATGAGGGAACGAATGGGGGAAAGTTTTTCTGTCATAAGTCTCTTGACTGTGTGGAGCTCCAAACTGGTATGGAGAATCCAAGTTCCATTTTCTCCTAGGATCATTATAAATTTGGCAAATGTACCACCGCTCTGTGACTTAGTTGACACATTCTATAGAAATAAGGAGATTTTGGTACTCAAATGTAGCTTCCTGAAGTCTACGACAAGTGTTATGAAAACAAATCATGATCACTCTTAACCTTCCCACCACTTCACCTTGCAAACCCTTCCTTAGAACCTCACTGTCTATACATAAGTTGTGTTTAAATTATTTCCCAAATCCATAGAACCAACACATGCCCCTCAGTTTCCAACATACAGGTACACTGCTGGCCCAGATTTTAAATTCCTGACTACCCAGTAGGAGTTGAAGTATAATCACATTTGTTTCTGTAAGGCAGTGATCACCTATGCAAGTGCCTGCAGAACCCAGGAAGTGAACAGAAATGTGTAGACGGCCAGGAGGGATGTAGTAAGCTGGAAAGGGTTGTCTTCTAAAGGAGGCAGCCATAATTTAGCTCAAATCCATTGTTGTCCTGTGCGAACGTGGGCCCATTTGGTCAGATTTGATCAAAGAAAATCAGACACACACATTTTGAGGCTAAATTTCCCAATTTTCTAACATGGACTACTAATCCTAAAATACAATCCTGGATGGGCCAAATAATATGGTATCCAGGTTACAACTTCTGCAAGGCATCCTGATCTAAATAAAACGGGATGCCTGAGCATGCGGAGAGGAAAGGTTAGAAAGAGAGGTAACAACTACTTTACAGAGAACATAAATGCTGTGCTGGTGGTGGGCACCTCTGCTTCTATAGAACTCTGGGGTTTTTTCCTAGAATTTCAGAGCTTCAGAGTGTCTTGATATTTAAAATAAGATAGTTTAAAGCCTAGTAAATTCCATCTTACTCTTTGCTTACCTTTAACTGGATCTATCCTCCCGACATTAACATGGCTATAAAATGCTTGACTAACAACATTTGGATACAATTATTGAGGAAAAATTGTGACAAGAATGTTGAGAGGTTGTGCCAAGATGCATATTTGAGAGATGCCCAAGCTGAGGCCAAGAGGTTACTGCTCCTAAAATATTCAAACAGATGGGTTTGGGATATTTGTATGGAAGATTCCAGAACATTTGCTGTAAGAATTGAATTAACTAAATATGGTCACTTCTCCAAACAAAAGTATCTGGTTATTCTGTATGTTTTGGCAAAGGGCAGGAAAGAAAAGCAATAGATTAAAAAAATGAAAATGCATTTCTTTTACATAGGTTCCTCCCCTTTAAAGCAAAAAGTGGCTGGGCACAGGAGTTCACGCCTGTAATCCCAGTGCTTTGGGAGGTTGAGACAGGAGGATCACTTGAGCCCAGGAGTTTGAGACCAGCCTGACTGACATAGTGATAACTCATCTCTACAAGGAGAGCCTGGCATGGTGGTGTGCCCCTGTAATCCTAGCTACTCAGGAGGCTAAGGTGGAGGATCTCTTGAGCCCAGGAGTTCGAGGTTGCAGTGAGTTATGATTTCACTACTGCACTCCAACCTGGGTGACAGAGTGAGACATTGTCTTTTAAAAATAAATAAAACAAAAGACAGTTTGTATCCATATTTAGTGTTATGTGTTTATTCATGGAGTACAAATAAATTCATTTATTAAGCTCTAAATAGAAGAAATCGAATTGATTTCCTGATACACCTTCATGAATTGCTGTAAAAGAGAGTGAAGGGTTCCATGGAGGCAGATTAGAGCATAGGGTTTAGTGCACCCCACGATAGCTGGAGGGCACGTGTTAAGCACTTGGAAGAACATAGAGATAAAAAGGTGTGTACCTGTACCTTACTTGTCAAAGATCCTAAATAGATTAAGAGAGGAATTTAACTCACTCACAAGACAGAAAAGCAGGTTAGGAGAGATTTATTTTGGCCATTGGATTTAGAAAAGCCTTTTGGAAGAGGCGGCATTTACACTGAGCTTTACAGGATCAATAGCACTCTTTCAGGCAGGGATGGAGGGGGAAGGCAGATATATAGCTTTACTTTAATTTCTGTTCCCTGATGTGTTTGACCTGTGCTCCTTCATATTTTATTTATTTTATTTTCATTTGATTTGATTTGAGACAGGGTCTCATCTGTCACTCAGGCTGGAGTGGAGTGGTGTGATCTGAGCTCACTGCAACCTCAACCTCCCAGGCTTGGGCAATCCTCCCAGCCCAGCCTCTTGAGTAGCTGAGACCACAGGCGTACACAACACCTGGGTAATTTGGGGGGTTTTTTTTGTATTTTTAGTAGAGATGGGGTCTCTCCATGCTGGCCAGGCTGGTCTCAAACTCCTGACTTCAAGTGATCTGCCCGCCTCAGCCTCCCAAAGTGCTGGGATTATAGGCATGAGCCACTGTGGCTGGCCTGTCCTCCTTCTTTTTAGTTCGAGGAGTTGCTTTATCTGGGGGAGCAGGCAGGCTCTAAGAAGTGGGATTCTGCAGCTGACTAGCAGCATCATGGCATTTGGTAGGCAATTTATAAACAATGAACATTATCCTAATCTCATTTTTCTTATAGAGCAGCTGTGTGCTATAGTAAGAAGTAATGGGCCTCAGCTTTGCCACTATTTATGCACCCTTAGATAAGTCACTTGACTTCTGAGCCTCACTTCTCTTATCTGGTTCCCCCAAGGTTAGGTAATAACAGGACCAAACCAGAAATGCATTTGAAAGTGTTAGTGAATATATCTTGCCAACTGTAGAGTGCTACACAAAAATCATCTGTAAGTTTTGTTGTCTTTGTTATGTGGCCAGGAGCAACCTGATGAAACCAGAAAGGGTGTGTTGACCATTGATGCCAGCTGTGGGTCTGGTTCAGTAACTTCACTCTAGTGTGCTGGATTTTAAAATGTTACTGGTTTTCTAAGCCCTGCATGAATATAAATATTCATCAAGAGTCAGGGCCTCTGGCAGGACGGGAGAATTTAGGGATGGAAATGTGTAGAAAATCACGGAGCTGTTTAGAGGATTTTCCTCTACATTCTGGTAGATGATTGGATTATATCAACATTGGAAAGGTTTCATGTCTTCAAGAAAATATGTAAATAAATACAGCTTACTTGAAAACTCTTTAGAAAGACTGATGTATCCTAATTCAACATAATAAATAAGGGAAGGGTTCATTTAATTTAAAAAGACAAAGGATAGTTCACTAAGTTCAGTTTTGTATAAACAATTGTAGGATATTTTAATTTAATTTCAAACCCACTTTTTAGCCTCGTGGTATAGTTAGGCCCTGTTCCAACTTTGGTTTACAGTATTATCTAGAATGGTCTAACTTTTCTATTCTCTTGGATACTCTATCAGAATTTTTAAATGTTTAATATAATAAGCTCTGTTTAGAAAACATTTTATCTGGACTCCTTGTACAAGCTGACATCTGTATTTTTGTGGGGAAAAAAAAAATCTTGAGAGGGAATTAAATCTGTCCATAGTCTACTCACAGCATGCCTTTATAGCCAGAGTATATCTGAAAATTTTAAGTACAGCATTCTAGGAGTACAGGTCAGAACAGGCATGGTCTAACTTTACTATATATTAGAATCAGGTACAAATGCTAGCTCTCAGACTGCAATCCTGGAGATTCTGATTCAGTTGGTTTAGCCATTTCTAAGAGGCCTTCGGCACTTCTGTGGTAGATGGCCCATGACACTAAGAATTCTGCCTCAGATACCTGCTACATCTATCCTCTCCCTGCCAAACAAAGCCTTCTTGAAAACCAAGTATTGGCTGGGTGCCATGATTCACGCCTGTAATCCCAGCACTTTGGGAGGCCAAGGATGGCAGGTTGCTTGAGCTCAGGGGTTTGAGACCAGCCTAGGCAACATGTTGAAACCCTGTCTCTACCCAAAAAATACAAAAAATTAGCCAAGCATGGTGGTGTGCCTATAGTTCCAGCTGCTTAGGAGGCTGAGGGAGGATTACCTGAGCCCAGGAGGTTGAGGCTGCAGTGAGCCATGATTGCGCCACTGCACTCCAGCTGGGCTACAGAGCAAGACCCTGTCTCAAAAAGAAAAAAGAAAAAAACAGAGTGCAGAAACTATATACCACAGTGCAGAGGCCATTCCCCTGTCTCCTTTTCTTAGGATGTAGTAAGAAGGTCCACTCCTATGAGCAGTCCCAGGGTCCCAGCCAAGATTTCTTGGTTATACTTCCAATAAGGGTGGCACTTTGGCCAGAGGAGTTTCTCTAGGGACAGGATGGCCAATATAGTGAAACCCCATCTCTACTAAAAATATAAAAATTAGCCGGGCGTGGTGGTGGGTGCCTGTAGTCCCAGCTACTTGGAAGGCTAAGGCAGGAGAATCGCTTGAACCCAGGAGGTGGAGGGTGCAGTGACCCAAATTAACGCCATTGTACTCCAGCCTGCAAAAACAAAAAACTAAAAACGGTACCTTTGTAGTATTTCCTGGGTCTTAACAACCTATATATAATGTTTCAGTTTTTTCTAAAATCCACAGGACACACATACATCCTTGGGTTTCTGACATATAGGTACACTGATGAACAAAATTTTTAATTCCTAATTAGCCAGTAGGAATTCCATAGATCTGCTCTGGAATACAATCATATTTATTTCTATAAGGCAGAATCTTCTTTTTCCTTGAAGTCAATCTCCTTTTGTGAAACTTTCCTCAAACCTAACCTCCCTCTATCACCCCATCAGCAAAAACTGATGTTTCCACTTTTTGCTACCATTGCATTTTTACATGTTCTTGTTACACAATTTATGGTGCATTCTGCCTAGCTGTGTACTTATCTATCCCCAGACCAGTCCCTGGGAGTCTGAGTGGAGAGGAGGGATGGTGTTATTTGTCTTTGAAACCACAGTATCTTATACATTATAAACACTCAACAAAAGTTTTTGTTGACTGACTCACGTCTTTGGGTTTATGTTCTCTCTTTCCCCACGCTCCGTTCATAAGACCTGATCATAAGACCTCTGGCATCCTACACCAGCAGAACGTCCACAGTATCTACCATAATAATGATAATAATAATTGCTTACATCATTTGACCCAATTATTTTATATTTGATGCTGTTCTAAGCACTTTATATGGATTACTTTTATTTAATCCTCATGGTAGTCCCATTTGCAGATGAGGAAAGTGAGGCATAGAGAGGTTAGATAATTTGCTCCAGGGACATGGGCACTCAGTAGCAGGGCAAGGCCCCTGACCCAGTCTGACTCTAGAGCCGGTGCTTGCAATTACTGTAATGCCTGGGTCTACCCGACTGCCTGTCTTGTATTCCCCTATTTACATCTGATAATTGTGAATTCATTCCAGAGGAATACCAAGAACCCTACTTAATTTGTTAGTCAATTATTTTCACTGACTTTATCCTACAAATTTGTTATTGTATCCTCTGTGAAATTAATTTGCAAAACTTAGTAAGCAAAGTTAAAGTGTTTCTTTATCGCGCTAATCCTCAAAGCCTTTAGTGTTATAAAAGCATTTTGTGCATCTCCAAAGGGAACCTTTGTGTACACTGTTTCCCAAACTTATTTAACTAGAGATAATTTTCCCCCCATAAGACTCCTTTAGCTTATTAAAGAATTAGGGTTTTTGTTTTTTTAACGTAGTTTGTAAGAGAAGCTAGCTAATGCCCTTGTGCGGTTCCCAAGAAATTTCTCGGGTCTTTTATATTTAGGTAAATCCTTACTTTTGACTGTTTCTTATTTAGTCTTAAATAGGGTGACCACTTAGATTCTGGGTCAGTCACAGATCTGTTGTCATGGTGTAATTACTAACAGCACTGTTTCCAAACGTATTCCATTTGGATGATAAATTATATGATCACTCTAATCATAATACTTGCCCCCCAACCGTTAAATAAAGACCTACTTTACATACTTGCTACCTTCTCATCAGTCATTGAAGGACTCTTACTTGTAATGTGTGTGTAGGAACAAAGGTCGTAGCCCATATTTCTCCAGCCTTTCACCATTTTATGTCATAGTTTTATATGGAATTATGGACATATATACAGTTTATATTCTTTCATCACTCAAAAGTTGCATTTCTTAAGAATTGCAAGCCTCTAAGACTTCTTTGCACTGCTCAGTATCTGTTCATGTATTTGCTTAGTTATGCAGGGAGGAAAAAAATCTAAGTTGTCTCTTGGAAGTAAGGGCAAGGGTCGAGGGTCAAAACTGCAGTGGGTGGCAAAGATGAGAAAGAGCTTTTCCACTCCATATATTCTGACTTTTGAACAATGTAAGTATATTGTCATTTTAGATTATATTTTAAAATGTTTAGAAACTGCTCAGGTTCTTCCCTGGAAGCTATTTCAAGCCCAGCTGGGTTGATCTTCCTTATGGTCTGTTTCTTCCCTGCAGGGAGACCTGGTCCCTTTCTTTTCTTTCATCTTACTTCACTTAGCCAGACATTAATATATCTTCTCACACTTTCAAGAAGAAGCTTCTTTTCTTAAGTTCATGTATTACAGTGTAACAGCTTGGAGTTGGACATATCTGAGTTCAAGTTAATCTCTGCCACTTACTGTATGACCTTGAGATAGTAACTTAATTTCTCTGGGCCTCAGTCACTTCATTTGTAAAATGAGAATAATAATAACCTCCTTCCTAGGGTTGCTGTAAAGCTTCCATAAGATAACGCAGCCCGGCACGGTGGCTCACACCTGTAATCCCAGCACTTTGGGAGACCTAGGTGGGTGGATCACCTGAGGTCAGGAGTTTGAGACCAGCCTGGCCAACATGGCAAAACCCCATCTCTACTACAAATACAAAAATTAGCCGGGCATGGTGGCATGTGCCTATAATCCAAGCTACTTGGGAGACTGAGGCAGGAGAATCGCTTGAAGCTGGCGGGCAGAGGTTGTACTGAGCCGAGATTGTGCCACTTCACTCCAGCCTAGGCGAAAGAGCGAAACTTCATCTTAAAAAAATAAAATAAAATAAATAAGACAACGCAAGTTCTAGGCAGTTCCAGGGATAATGTAGTACAAATTCAAAAAATGGGGGCTGCTGTTATTATTATTATCACTTATTATTATCATCACTGTAGTCATTATTGCCTAGGGCAACCAATGAGTCTTATGGATATAAACCTCTGGCTCTGACTTTGGGTAACCACAAAATTCATTTCCCATAACCTCTATTCTAATTATTTTTGAGACTGACAGTCTTTGAGGTCCAACCATACTGCTTTATAGAAACATCACCAAACTTTCTTCCATTCCTGGTATCGGAAACCTAGAAGCAGCAGGGACATTTTGTCAGAATTTATGCCATAAAGAAGGTATCATATGATTCCTGGGGCAAATTGATAGAAAAAGAGCAGAGATGGGGTCTGATATGAAGTTAGAGGAGTTGAAACTCAGGAAATAACATTTTCAAAATCATCACAAAATTAAGCCACGGGAATAAAAGATACACAGTTGAACTCAAAATCATGATGAAGAGATTCCAGAATTAAAGCCTGAGATCACACAGGGAAAGGCTTCATCCTGTTTTCTTCAAGGCATAATTTTTCTTGTCCACGAATTTGGCAAATAGGGGACGTAAGGAGAAATGGCCTAGTACGCTGCTGGATCTTTTTAGCTTTATAAGTCATTAAATCTCATTTAAGCCACACCAACTTGAAATGACCTCCAATGTAGAAGATGAGAAAACTGTGTTTCAAATAAATGAAATTGCACCCAAGTTGACCACCTGGGACTCTTGACTTTGAGCCTTTTGTTTCCACCCGTGCTGTTCTTTCTTACTTGGCTTCACCGCTGCTGTTGGATCTCTGGTTCTCTGAGAGGCTTCGGAAACTCTACGTGAGAACGCTGTGACTTCTAAAGTGACCTGTCAGCCGCTGTGCCTTTGACTGTGGGTTTTCACTTTGGCTTTATTTTTGGCCCATTACCTTTGCATCTTGCTGCTGTTGCATAGCTTTTCATGGATGTTGACTAGGCTTCTCCTCTTGTCTTGTATAGGCTCTCAATTCTTTTCGTGATAGGCCAGTTTCTCTAGGCAGAATACCCCTATATTAACTATCAGAGTCCTCGCAGTACTAAATCTATTGCTAACAAGAAGGCTGCCGGGCGCGGTGGCTCACGCCTGTAATCCCAGCACTTTGGGAGGCCGAGGCGGGCGGATCACAAGGTCAGGAGATCGAGACCACGGTGAAACCTCGTCTCTACTAAAAATACAAAAAAATTAGCCGGGCGCGGTTGTGGGCGCCTGTAGTCCCAGCTACTCGGGAGGCTGAGGCAGGAGAATGGCGGGAACCCGGGAGGCGGAGCTTGCAGTGAGCTGAGATCCGGCCACTGCACTCCAGCCTGGGCGACAGAGCCAGACTCCGTCTCAAAAAAAAAAAAAAAAAAAAAAGAAGGTAAGCACCTTAGAAAAAGAGAAATTCCCTTCTAAAGAAAGTTTTTAATATGTTATATATTTTAAATGTCATTATGAAAGAGAAAATGTAACTCCTTATTAACTGAACTATGTGAGGTCTCTGTTTTCACTCAGCCATCTGACATTTTGAATTTCTCAGTTCATGTGATACTCTACCAGAAGGAATTAATTTTGACCAAATGTGATTCTGTACTAAAGAGCATCAGAATGTATTTGAAGTTTAATCTGTTGTGTTCTTCAACCTATGAAGAAGGCTGTTCTGTGGCAGGGATTGTGTGAAGCACATCTGTGTGGTCCATGTCCATTTATCTCTGGAACACCTCCAAAAAGTGGGGATCGTTGTACTCATCTTACAGATGAGGAAGCCGAGTCCCAGTAATATGCCTGAGCAGTATGGCAGTTCGTGGAACCATTAGCTACAGAGTATTTGGACTTTTATAAGTATACTCTAGTTTTCCAGGACCCTGGGGAAATAAGTTGCCGCAGAAAAAGAACACTAGTGCATTAAAGGTTCATACTGCAATCTTTTTTAAAAAAAATGTTTTTGGTGGAAAACATTCTAGTATGTGGTTACAGGGTATGTTTTGTAAGAGGATAAACTCATGACTCTCATATAAATACATATTGCACATGTCGAAGATTTTACTTAACTCTATTTATTAATGAGGGAACCAGTAAGCTCTTACATTTGGTTCAAAGGAGAATCTTAAGAGCAGGCAAACAAGAAAATCAGGAATCAATTGCACCTCCACTGGACACATTTTATTTGCGTCTGTATGTAAAAGAGCCATTTGCAATATTATCAGTTTTCTACAATTTACAAATAGCTAAGCGAAGCACAATAAAGGGAATCTGGAAGAGTGTGTTAGATAATTCCTAATACTCCTTCAAAAGAACCCAGTGTTTTTTGTTTTGTGTGGTGGGGGGAGGAGCATTTCAAAGTCACTATTTTCTCTGACATGTCTTCTTTACTATGTTGCCTTTTAAGGTGAGCATGTATTTTTCTGCAGTATAAGACGCAGAGTGAATGACTTAACTTGCCCCGTGACGGCGCGTGTCACTGGTTCTTAACCACTTGGGAGGATGTGCATATACCCCCAAAATGTGCATTCCATATCAGGTTAAAGACTTCAGATGTATTGATTCTCCCAAGACTGTGTTCTGTGTGACAGCCTCCATCTGTGTGGCATAAGGCCAATTTTGGGATTAAGGTGCCTGGCACTTGTCTTCTCTCTCTAGATGATAAGATTGCCAACAGCTTGCTGCCGTGGTCGTTGCTTCTGACCCTTCCAGGGCAGCCCCCTTTAGAGTTCATATCTGTGCTGCTTCTACTGGGGCTCCCTCCCTCTATCCCTCCCTCCCTTCCTTTCTTTTCCCTCTCTTTTTCCATCTGTTGTTTCTTCTCTGTGCTGTTGAATTTCTGACTTTGGGATTTTGAGTGTGAAAGCTGGTGACACTGACACATCACTAGCGACTCCCAGCGTTCCTTGCTCTTCTCTGGAGCACTGCCAAATCTCCATGTAGGGAGGTCAACTCTTAGCCTGCTGACTTCTTATGACAGGGTTCATGGTTCATGGTTTGTTCTGGCCGCTTTCTTATCACCAAAGCTGACTTTTTACTAAGTCCCATTAGATTTAGAATTATTTAGATGCAAGAGAGCTAAGGTTTTACATATTTATTTAAAGAACTTTTATTAACAGATAACAGCCAGACATGCTTTCCAAATTATTATCTTTTCTATCCTTCCTAATATTAGACCCCTGGATCCAATTTTAACTAGGCAAGAATTTGTAATATATGTACATCTGTTGTCATCACTGTTAAAGAGTCCCAAGTATAATAGATTTGAGGGGAAATAATTACGTATTTACTGGTAAGAATGTAAAGAAAATGATTTAAGTACTTTATTAGAAAATTCTTAGTGGGAGTAGTTACGTTATGAGGCATTTTTGTTAATTTTCATAAAACTATAGGTATTAATATCAAAGGACTTTTCTCTTTTCTCCTTCTGAGCACATTTTTTCTTGCATATTTGGGTCAGTATCTTTTTATCATATTTATCTCTAACTTTATAATTTTGATGCTAAAGCCAGAATTCCCTAAATATCACTTTGCCTTATAGCAAATGTTGCTGAAATGGCCAAGGGAGGAGATACAGAGACAGAGAGGGAGGGAGGTAAGATAAGTAATGTAAAATAGCATGTACACCTTATTTCTAGAAAACAGTCTTAAACAGTTTTAATGTGGTGGTAACGCTTTGTATGTTGTTTTTTTTTTAAATACAGCATTATTCTTCATTAATGAACAATTTACATGTCTGTTTCCAAACACAAGTGAATTCATCTTAAGAGGCAAAAAACCGAACGAATATTTTCAGCACTTTCTCCTTCGGGAACATCTCCTGTTTACATCTTAGTTGCTTCCCAGGACATGCATTAGGTCTATCCCTCTGGCACATGTTTAAACATAGATTCAGCCAGAAGCAGAGGTGGGCCTGTGTTTAATCTCCTACTACAGTTCAAGTCAGAACTACACCTTGCTTTTACTCTAAATATTTGCATTATTGTCCTTGGATGTTTTCCCATTGTGCACAACAAATCTCTCCTCTTTAAAAGAATTGGTTGATCAGTAAGAGAAATCATACTCTGGAGTGCACTTAGAGGGAAGAAAAACCACATGTTTAATGAGGTAAAACAAATACCTGTTTCTCTACCTTTTAATACAACAAATAAAAACACCCACTAATGTATTTACAACTCTCATTTTACAGGCCAACATGTTTTCATAGAGAACTATTTAACTATATTGTGGACGAGATAGGGGAAATTGATTTCTGCTTCTGGACCAGCCACTTTCTAGGCCTGCAAGATGACACAGTGAACATGATACACAGAATTTTTGCTCTCAGAGTTTAAATCCCAGTAGGGAGAAGCAGGCAATAAAAATGTAGGCAAATGATGAGGATTTAAGGAACAAGGAGGTGCGATAGTTAGCAAAGAACTTAAGTGAAGCATCTTTTTTTTTCCTTTTCTTTTTTGAGACAGGGTCTTGCTGTGTCGCCCAGGTTGGAGTACAGTGGTGTGATTATAGTTCACTGCCGCTGTGTAGCCTTGAACTCCTGGGCTTAAGCAGTCCTCCCACCTCAGTCTCCTGAGTACATAGGACTACATGCCCAGCTAATTTTTTAGAAGTTTTTTTTTTGTAGACACAAGGTCTTGCTATATTGCCCAAGCTGGTCTCGAACTCCTGGGCTCAAGTGATCCTCCCACCTTATCCTCCTAAAGTGCTGGGATTACAGGCATGAGCCACTGAGCTTGGCCCCATTTGCAAATTTCATTTCTTGAAACTGGCTGATATGTGAAAATAGATGAAAAGGGGTTTGGACTAGGCTGCTGTTCATGGAAATGGAGGGAAATGGATAGAATTCAGAGAAATGTGGGAGGAAGGTGGAATGGAAAGAACTTAATAATGGACTGGGTAAGGGAGAGGATGGTATGGTGGATGATCCCTAAGTCTCTGATTTGATTGAACAAAAGGTTGGAGGGGATGCTGTTAATTGAGATCATAAAGAGCGAAAGAGGAGCACTTAGTAGGGAGGCAGGAGAGAATCAAAGATCAGTTTTGCATATGGTACATTTGAGATGCCTGCAAAATAGCCAAGGAAAAGAAAAATCTCGAATGTATTTACAAAATGAGTCCAGAAAAGAGGTCAGGGCTGAGTTATAGCTGTGGGAGTCACTGGCACCTGGGTGGTATCTGAAGCTGTGGGAGTGGATGAGATCACACAGGGGTGAGGATAGACTGAAGGAGAAAAACTTGGTCTAGGACTAGCTCTGAGATACACCAGACTTTTAAGGGATCTGGTAGAGCATGTGGAACTGACAAATGAGCTTGAACAGGAATGACTAACAGCAGTTAATTCGCAAGAAAAAGAAACATACTTCATGAGCACAGACCACACATCCCTGGCCAGAGACTCTCAGCCACAAGCCCCAGTTGGCTCAAAAAAGCTTTCTCTAATGCTGGAAAATAAATCTACTCATGCATGTCTTCTTGGTGGAGGGGGAGAAAGAGCTTCAGATGGTGGAGGGGGACAAAGAGCTTCAACCTCATTTAAAAAGACGACTTTACTGGAATAACCCAAAGAATAAAAGGAAAGTGTGACACAGCTGCTGTTTCTGGAAGGGGGTTTGAAGTTCCTCTAGGACAAATATGAAAGCCTCAGAGATCAACTTCTCTATCTTGATTCATACTTGATTACCAGTAAACGGGGAATGATCTTGCTTAGTTGGCAGTAGATTTGCCTTTTACACACTGTCTTGCAGGAAGTTGAAGTGCTGTGTCATAGAGTTTTTGCTTTCCATGTTTGAAGTTAAATGGAATATTGAGATTTAATCAGAAAAGTAGCTGAGAAGAGGTGCAGACGTGAAAGTCCAGCCTTGGATAAAGGAGAAATCTTATGAATATCTCTCCCTCTGGTTTCAATATTTCACAACATAAAGTATGTCCAACTGATAGACTTGTAGTAAATCCCAGGTAAGATATTTGTAGACTGTGCCATGTTCTAAAACATTAAAAACACAATAACATTTCAACTTTATATGAAATATATTACTGAAATCCTACTTATTTGCTGTGTAGCTGAAAATGGTTGGGTATCCCTATATAAGTCAAGTTTATTGATTTTTTTCAAGGTCTATATCAGGAGTTCTGAGATGAAATATGGTCCCTGGTTTTAATGTGGTACTGTTACCGACGTGGGTGCCATTTCTTTTGACATAAATTCTTTAGTGTGAATTAATCTTTATACTCTTTTGCAAATAATTGAAGAATAGAAATAGAAACAGACTTCTGCTTAAATGATAAAAACATAAAACATTAAATGATGGAAACTTCTACATAAAGTTGGCTGTTTCTCACACATTTTCACTTTCCTTCTCTTTTTCAAAATATATTTTAGTTCTTCTGCAGTTTCAGTTCGTGTTTCAGACGTGTAAATTTCGACATTTGTGAGGGGACCCTTTCTCAATCAGTGAAGACATTCTTTCAGTGGATGGCACTGTGGATGGCGCTGTGTATTTCTAATTGATGTTCGGGTCATAAGGAACCATTTTGCAGCTACCTCTACTATATACCACGAACTACTTTGGTCCAAATTTCAAATCTGATTTGGTTCTTCTTCTCCTCAATTTTACTGAATTTTAATTTAATTTTTTTCTGAGACAGGGTCTCACTCTGTTGCCCAGCCTGGAGTGCAGTGGTACAGTCAAGGCTCACTGCAGCCTCAACTTCCCAGGCTCAGATGATTCTCCCACCTCCACCTCCCTAGTAACTGGACTATAGGTGCACGCCACCACACCTGGCTAATTTTTTTTTTTTTTTTGTAGTTTTTTGTTGCGATGGGGTTTCACTATGTTGCTGAGGCTGGTGTCAAACTCCTGGGCTCAAGCGATCCTCTCACTACCTTGGTCTACCAAAGTCCTGGGATTGCAGGTGTGAACCACCACACCCCACCTTTCCCCAATTTTAAATCCAACATGGCAGTTCTGGATTAAGGGGGTCACTCTTCTTATATGTCCTCCCAGTCTGGATTTTGAAGCAGCTGCCTTTTTGCTTCCTAATGATGCTAGCCCATCCAAACTAGAAATAATCTTATATAATCATTGATGCCTTGACTCATTTGTATGTATCTGTATTTTTAAACTTTGTAATCTTTCATTACCAAATGATTGCTTTCCGACACCCAGGCCTAGGCTTAAACACCGGCATATATGGAGAGAACAGTTGCCACTCGACTCAGAGATGGAGTAGACACCCAAAGAACTGCAGTTCTTAAGCCTTAGGAGAAGCAGGAGAAAGCACAGTTGTAGAGGAGTAGTTTAAAGATTGCCACATGGGCCAGGTGCAGTGGCTCATGCCTGTAATCCCAGCACTTTGGGAGGCCGAGGTGGGCAGATCACCTGAGGTCAGGAGTTAGAGACCAGCCTGGCCAACATGGTGAAATCCCGTCTCTACTGAAAATACAAAATTAGTCGGGCATGGTGGAGGGCGCCTGTAATTCCAGCTACTCTGGAGACCGAGGTGTGAGAATCACTTGAACCGGGGAGGTGGAGGTTGCAGTGAACCAAGATCATGCCATTGCACTCTAGCCTGGGCAAAAAGAGCGAAACTCCATCTCAAAAAAAAAAAAAGATTGCTACCTGCATGGAGTGGGGAAAATTGTGGTAGAAAGAAGTAAACTTGGTTTGGAGAATAAACATTTATTGAGCATTTTCACTTGACCAGCTCTAAGCTAGGAAGATTACATATAGTGTCTCTTTAATATTTAATATGTACAGTCATTATTATGTATATTGTAAACATCTGTCAGAAGTTATAATTCCAAAAGTAAACTCTAAGCAACAGCTTTTTCAAAGTATATTTTTCATGTAGCACATTTCATGAGCTCATGAAAAAGGTCATTCCTCCAAAATGTATAAAAATGTAAAGCAAACAATGGCCATTCATCAGAAATAGCAAGTGACAATGAGCTCTCCAAGGAGCACTTCTTTCCAACACTCGACTTTTGGAGGTTGAAATTCAAGGTACTTAGGACAGCCAAATTGGTAGGCACTGGCCAATGTCTTGGGAAATTTGACTTTTTGCAACTGGATTATAAAACAAGGCTCTCCTTTTGATTTGCTTAATCTGCCATTTTACTCAGTATTATGGCTTTGCCATTTGTTCTTCTTCCATTTAAATGAATTTCTTTTAAATCGCTTCTGGTTGCTGTTGCCCAGATGACAGGTGTAGAGCTGATTTTGTATTTTTTGTTTGTTTTGAGACAGTCTTGCTGTGTCACCCAGGCTGGAGTGCAGTAGAGCAATCTCAGCTCACTGCAACCTCCACCTCCTGGGTTCAGGCAATTCTTCTGCCTCAGCCTCCTGAGTAGCTGGGATTATAGGCTCTCGCCACCATGCCCATGTTGGCCAGGCTGGTCTCAAACTCCCGATCTCAAGTGGTCCGTCCACCTCGGCCTCCCAAAGTGTTGGGATTACAGGCGTGAGCCACTCCACCCAGCCAAAAATTCTTTTCTGAACAGAGACTAATGTCAGTAGATGGAAGACAAACCACAAATGGTGGGAAAATGAGGAAAAAAAGTGCTCCCTAATACCTGTTTTTAGTTCGCTTCGCTTGCTGATATCTACAAATTGTTAATTCTTTTCCTCTCTCTTATTTTTTTAGTGGCCACAGATGTCTTTAATTCCAAAAACCTGGCCGTTCAGGCACAAAAGAAGATCTTGGGTAAAATGGTGTCCAAATCCATCGCCACCACCTTAATAGATGACACGAGTAGTGAGGTGCTGGATGAGCTCTACAGAGTGACCAGGGAGTACACCCAAAACAAGAAGGAGGCCGAGAAGATCATCAAGAACCTTATCAAGACGGTCATCAAGCTGGCCATTCTTTACAGGAATAATCAGTTTAATCAAGATGAGCTAGCACTGATGGAGAAATTTAAGAAGAAAGTTCATCAACTTGCTATGACCGTGGTCAGTTTCCACCAGGTGGATTATACCTTTGACCGGAATGTGTTATCCAGGCTGTTAAATGAATGCAGAGAGATGCTGCACCAAATCATTCAGCGTCACCTCACTGCCAAGTCACATGGACGGGTTAATAATGTCTTTGATCATTTTTCAGATTGTGACTTTTTGGCTGCCTTGTATAATCCTTTTGGGAATTTTAAACCCCACTTACAAAAACTATGTGATGGTATCAACAAAATGTTGGATGAAGAGAACATATGAGCGCATGAGTTAAGATTGTGACTGATCGTGATTGATTTGAAGATGGAGCACTGCTGATTTATGAAGGAAAAAAGAAGAATTTTCTAAAGATTACACATATTTCAGAAAGACTTTGCCCAATTCAGTTGTCAGACATAATGATTTATTTGAAGGCTTGTTTTATTTGAAGAAAAGCATATTGCCAAAAATTCTGGTTAAAAGCTTCCAAACGGGTAACAGACCATGGGAGAGATATGTGGTTGGGTAATGCAAATGTAGTTACACAAAGAAAAATACAGATAGCTCCAGACCTGAGGACTTTTTTATAGGGCAATTGTTGTGTTGGTGGCACATTGGATATTTCTAACATGTACAAAGCTATGTATTTTGATTTACTTTCATTCTTGCTATGTATACGTACTTTTCTTAAAATGCCAAGAACTTTCTCTTGCTATCATTGCTCCTTTTGAAACAATTCAATTTTCATGTCTACAGCTTACAGCTGACTGTTTTGTTAAAGATTGAGTCATTGACATTCAAGATTTAAGTCTGAGGTAGTCAATCCTCGACAAAAAACAAACAAAAAAATGGCTTATCTGAAATCAGTACTGTGGAAATGAAGTATATGATCTATTATGAATAATGTCCAATATAAGAATATGCTTCTGGAATTGAGTTCTACTTTTAAGTACCAGTGGTATTTAAATTTTTCAGAAATGTAATGGTGTGTCATTGCCTTGAAGTGCTTGCTTAGGGCTTCTTTTATGTTATCTTAAAATGTGCTGGTGAATTTTTCATTTTTTACATCCATTTCATATGTAAGAGACAGAAAAATCTAGATTGGTCTTGATACTGAGATAATAAAAAGTAAGTAGCATTAAGAAAGATGACAATCTTCATTTTACAGATGAACTCATTGAAATAATTTAGGGGAATAAGGGGCAAAAGGGGAGAAATGATGTTGCTAAAGAACATGAGCACAAAAATGAATGCATTTCAGTGTTTAAGAAGGTTTGATAAAGAATGTCACTTTTTTATTTAACTGATAAGGTTTTTGTTATTTTTTACTTTGATGAGTAAACCAAAAAATATTTGCATTTCAAGCAGTTTGTGTGGTATTTCTATATAATTTTCTGTGTGTAAATAATAAAGTAGGCATTTGCTTATTTTGTAAAAAAGAAATGAAAATCTGCTGGCCAGCTGTGTCCTCTAGGAAATGACAGCCCCAACCAGCAGCAATACATATTTCCATTGTCACTGTGTCTATGATTTTTTTTTTTTTTTTTGAGTCTCGCTCTGTCGTCTGGGCTAGAGTGTAGTGGCACAATTTTGGCTCACTGCAACCTCTGCCTCCCAGGTTCAAGCGATTCTCCTGCCTCTGCCTCCTAAGTAGCTGGGATTACAGGCATGCACCACCACACCCGGCTAATTTTTGTATTATTAGTCGAGATAGGGTTTCACCATGTTGCCCAGGCTGGTCTTGGACTCCTGACCTCAAGTGATCTGCCTGCCTCGGCCTCCCAAAGTGTTGGGATTACAGGTGCGAGCTACTCTGTCTATGATTTAGTGTACTCTCTTGTCTTAAATTTGCCTGCCTTCCAGAGTATTGATGTTAAAATAATAGTTTACCAGGAAAGGTTCCACAACTAAAAATTCCAGAAGTTGAGATCTGCTCTAACCCATTTCAGCCTACAGGGGGTGGTCAGTTTCTCTGACACCCTCATTTGTTTGGCTAAGACAAGCAGCAAAGGTGTAGAGTTTCTTCCTGTTTGATATTAAATCCTGACACTAAGATTTGAACTGAAAGTATCATTCTCACTTCCTAGAGCCGGTAGGTGATCAGTGTATATTGTAACATTAACACAGAAATGACCCTTCTAGCTTCATAACTTGCTAAGTGGCTTATAAATGGAATTCAGTAGCGTTCCTTGATTAGCTGTTTTCCTCACATGTGAAGGCTGAGAATGTGATGGGGGGTGTCAGCTACTGACTGGAGATCTTTTCTCCAGATCTCACTCAGCAGAGGTATGGGAAATGAAGGGCCTGAGCAGCCGATGGATGCTTCTTGCTCATCTCTAGCAATAGACAGGACCAACCAGAGAGAGAAAACGTACGGAGGGAGAAATCTGGATCTATCTGGACACACTGGATCATAGGGTTGTGCCAGCAAGCTAGCAATCAAATGTGCATGGCATGTGGGGAGCAATGCTTCATCTCCCACAGAGGGAAGGCAGTGAGGAGTAGACCGAAGAAGGGAATTCTGTTTGCTACCATTTCTCAGCATCTTCTGGAGGGGACCCATCTCCTTACCAGTCCTGTGCCTGAAAAGCATGCCTTGGAAGGATCAGGTCCAAAGTCGTGATTAGCAAGTTCATTTCTAATACAATAGGACTCCCCTTGAGCATTTAGGGTGGCAAGGAGTGTGGGAGCTGGGAAGAATCTCCATGTGCTTAGGGTAGATAAATCTGCGCCAAGTTTATATTAATTTGGGGAGTCCTATGAACCTTTTTATAAAATGGTATCTCTTCACATTTTGAAAAAAATTGGGTTGTAATTGATTTTATTTTGTGCTGATGGTTTCTCTGCAAAAATTATGAGTGGATATGATAAGTGGATGAAAATACTAATGGACAGCTAACAGAGTTTGTATTATGTGCCAGGCACATTAACTCATTTAATTCCTGCCATAATCTTCACCATTTTATAGATAAGGAAATTAAGGGAAGAGAAGTTAAGGAATTTCCCGAGGTCACATGTGCCCGAGGTGTCCCAGCCGGAATATGTATAAAACCTTATTTTCACTTAAAGATAAGACTAAAGGCAATGCTAGGAACATCCTTGGCTCACAGAAGCGTGGGTAGTATGCTACTGAAATGGTTCCTCATATAGTGACATTTTAGGCAGTACCTAAGTCAGCACAGGTCTCGCCTGTTCTCTAAAGATCTGCGTAGATTTTGTACAAAGACATTTTTCCAAGTTTTCAACATGACTCCCACCTTGGGGGCATCTTGTGCCTCAGCTTTGTGTCTCTTGTGGAACTTCACTTCCAGGTCCTCACAGTGACTTTGAACATTGACTTCTGAGGTGCAGTGAGCTCCTCCCCCATAGCAGTCCCTAGCGGTGGTGGGTTCAGAGGACGACAAGGCACTCAATGTGCATTCACCAAGACAAGGAAGCAGCAGCTCAGTACTGTGCTCCCCAGAGTTGGCACGGCATCCGTTTCAAACTTCAACATTATTTTCCAGATTCGGAGGTTCAAAATATTTGAGCAGGTAAGTTAAAAAATAGTCTTTTTCTGATTATTAAGCCTTTCATGTACAACTCAAAATTAGTTTAAGGGGTGGGTGCAGTGGCTCACACCTGTAAGCCCAGAACTTTGGGAGGCCGAGGTGGGAGGATCACTTGAGGTGAGGAGTTCGAGACCAGCCTGGCCAATGTGGTGAAACCCCATTGCTACTAAAAATACACAAAATTAGCCAGATGTGGTAGCGGGCACCTGTAATCCCAGCTACTTGGACAGGAGAATCGCTGGAACCTGGGAGGCAGAGGTTGCAGTGGGCCGAGATTGCACCACTGCACTCCAGCATGGGCAATGAGCTATGAGATATCCTGAAACTAACAGTATAAATACATCTCCACAATAAAAATTGCAAAAGCCTAAAAAATAAAAATAAAAAAAAAATAAAAAAAAAAAAAACATGAGTTAGGAACTTCAATTGTACAGAAATAGTGCTTTTTTAACTCTTATATAACAGTGTCCCATTCACAATTACCTGGAAAGTTCTTTTTCTCCCACCATGTAAATAAACACAGACACACACAATTTTTAAGCCCCCAAAGGCTTAAAATAGTACTTTTTGTGGTCTGTACCAGTCAGTTGGATTTTTACTAAGAGTTTTAATTTATCCTTGAGATACTTGATCAGCATATATAAGCAGTTGCAGTTTAGCATACAAAACCTGACAAATGGTAAATAAAAGAATATGTTTATCCAAATGATGAAATATTTGTGGTAAAAAGTGCTATTCAATTGCTAGGAACTTAAAATACTCCAATAAAATGAATTTAATTAGCATGTTAATAGAAATGATAATATTTAAAAGTTTTAGTCAATCTTGCACTTCCACACTTGCATTATAGTTGAACTTTTCAGTGTTTTACTTGATATATTGCATTCTTGAGCACTGGACTTCTAGGTGATTTGTTAAACTCATAGCAGGTTTTAGTACGCAGTGCTGTTTATGACAGATAAAATTTTATCCTACCTCTGAAATAACTGTACTTTCTGTGATTCAGATAAAGGCTTTATAGAAACTCCCTAATGAAAATATTGAAGCATTAACCAGAAAATGAGTCAACTTTTTGTTTCCAAAATGATACAACAGGAAAATCTTTACTTATAATCCCATATAATCACCATCACCACAAAGTCTTGAAAATCTGTTTTCTCTTTTACTAAGCGTCCTCACGGTCACTTATGTATACCCAAAGCCAGAAAGATATTTTTATCTCAGGGAAATTCCAGAAATGGAAACATTTTTGTGTAATATTGATTCATTTCTGTCTCACCAAAGATGTGTTTTCCACGTAGCAAAGAACATCAGCCTCACGTTATAGGGAACAAGTCAGTCCCAAATCGTACCATCTGCTGAGCACTGAGAAAGGATATGGACAAGTCAGCCAGCATTCACAATTAAGAGAAAACATCTGTGCTTTGGAAAATGTTCTTCAGGGATAGATGATTGTGCTCTACGTCCACCATATCTCCATGAGATCTTTCTAAGATTAGACAGCCAGTGGATAAGGGCCCCCTTATCTTTCTTCATGGGTGGCTGAGGAAATTCTCCACCTTCCCTGACATCAGCTGCATAACTGTATTTCTCCCTCATGGAAACAAAGTAGCTGATCAGGCACTTGGGGTTTGTTCTTAAGAAAGACAATTTAAGTATGTTTTGATTTGTAAAATGATGTAAGACAATATGCTGCTTTCTACTTTGATTTTTCCATTCAAAAGCTTACAGATGAATTCATTCATTTAAAACTGCCAGGCCGAGTGCGGTGGCTCACGCCTGTAATCCCAGCACTTTGGGAGGCTGAGGCGGGTGGAGCATCTGAGGTCAGGAGTTCAAGACCAGCCTGACCAACATGGTGAAACCACATCTCTACTAAAAGTACAAAATTAGCCAGGTATAGTGGCACATGCCTGTAATCCCAGCTACTTGGGAGGCTGAGGCAGGAGAATCGCTTGAACCTGGGAGACAGAGGTTGCAGGGAGCCAAGATGGCACCATTGCACTCGAGCCTGGGCAACAAGAGTGAGACTTCATCTCAAAAAAAAAAAAAAGAAACTCCGTCTCAAAATAAATAAATAAATAAACTTTTAAAAACCTTCCTGATGTGAAGTTGAAACACAAGGCATGGAAATCAAAACCCAGAGTATAAATATCTATATTGTTACCATTATCTGGGATAATTGATGATTTATAAGAAGCTCAGGTTTCATCTTCCTAGAAATGGACTTTTATTAGGCCAGCAAGAGTAACCACTCAGCCATTTAAATGACTTGTCAGCATCTTTTGCTGCTCTCTTTGAAGACCACTGGTTTTCACTAAAGGATAAATACCTGCTAAGCAAATTATAAAATATTCTAAGACATTTAATCTCCTGGAAGAGGACTTGCTGATAATTAGATCAAAGTTCCAGCATTATTGCTGTTTTCGAATCGTATGGATTTGGTGTTCTCATGACTGAGGAGTCACATTTTTAGCTTGCTAAAATACTCACTGGAGAACATAGTGAAATCCACGAGTGGAAACGTTCCATGGTATTTTCAAACGCCATGTGTCAGGAATTTGGCATGCCTTCCTCCGGGAGAGGCACTGGAGTGTGGCCAGGTGGAACCCAGCAGGGTACAGAGGGCATTTGTGGGAGCAGTCAGGAAACCAGGACATCCAGCTTCTGCCTGCCAGGGAGCTCGCTCACGTTGTCTCTGAAATTTGCATAAAAGCAATTACCTCGTATTCTCATTTTAAAGATAAAAATTTTCAAAAACATGGAAGGCTCTGAGGCCTCCTGAATGCTATTCCTATGTGAGGTATTGTTTACTGGTGGCCTTTCACTGTTTCCAAATCAGCAACAAAAAGAAGCCTGAGTCTAAAATAAATGAAGCAGCAGACTTCAGCAGCCCGAGAGAATTTTGTTCAATTCCAGTCTCCTTAAGAAAAATATTGTTTTTTACTTTCAATTTAGGAAAATTGTTTTGGGTTGAGTTGTTGAAAGTAATGATTTCTAGCAGCTACGTATGTATAATCTCTTAACCAATTAAATTCTGAATCTCTTAAATCATTTGATTATTCACGCTGGTTTTAGTTATCCACTGCTGTATTACAAGCCACCCCAAAATTTAGTGGTTTTAAACAGCAACCATTTTCTTCCCTCTCATGATTCTGTGGATTGAATGGGCTCACCTGGGCAGTTCTCTGATTTGGGGTCTCTCATGTGGTTGTGGTCAGATCATGGCTGGGACTGGAGTTTTACGGAGATTTGGCTGGGACACCTGGATGACTGGGCCTCTCCTCTCCCCATGGTCTCTACTTACTACTTATTAAGAGCACCCCAAAGTGCAAGAGCAGAAGTTTCCAGGCATTCTTAAGGCTTATGCCCAGAACAGGCACAGTATCATTTCTGCCTCATTCTACTGGTTAAATCAAATCATAGGCTGTACTGGGGTCCCCAAACACCCTCAGGTTTGATGATTCTCTAGGACTCAGAGATCTCAGAAAAGCTATTATACCCATAGTTATGGTTTATTATAGCAAAAGGATGCAGATTAAAATCAGCAAAGGAAGAAGGCGCATAGGGCAGAGGCCAGGAGAGACCAAGGTGCAAGCTTCCAGCTGTCCTCGACCATAGAATTTTATAGATAACACAAAATTTTCCTAGCAATGACGTGCGACAACATGTACAAAATATTGCCAACCAGGGAAGCTCAGCCGAGCCTTGGTGTCCAGGGTTGTTAACAAGGCATGGAGCACTCACATGACTAACCTTAGTTACTCAGGCTACAGCCCCTCCAGAAGTCAAACTGAAACAGGATGGCCCAGAGCTCCAGGTGAATATCATAAATCACATTGTTAGCATAAACATCGTGTCACGGCTCAAGCCCCAGGTATACAAAGGCCTTCTTGTCAAGCACTATATTCCAAGGGCTTAGAGATTATCTCCCAAGATCTAGTCAAGGGCCAGTCCTTTCTTTGGAATTTGCAGGGTTGGAACTTCCCAGTCTTGTTGAGTTAATCCTTTACTGCACACAGGCTCAACCTGGGTTTAGTACGGGGGGAACTACACACGGGTGTGAATTCTGGGATGCATGGCTCTTTGAGGCCATCTTCGGAGACTAGATGCTGTATGATTGTTTCCCACCGTCTTGGCTCCAGCAAAGACAGAATACTTAGGGAGTCTGGAGTTCTTCAGGACAATTGTTTGTTTTTAATTGGAAACAAATATATAAAGTAAGCGTGGACTCACCTGAATGTAGTTAATAAATACATTCTTGTCCATGTGAACATGTGAGAGTCCTGACAAGTTAATCTATATAATTTGAGAAATGATGATTGAACAGCTACTGTGTGCCTAATGCCAGGCTGTACCCTGGAACTACGCAGTGACACCTAGTTCTTTATGGACTGGTGGGGACGCTGACAATGCACAAGTAACTTAATACCAAATGGGGCTTCCCGTGATGTAGATGAACCTAAGAAAGGCTTTCTTAGCCCAGCATAGGCTTTCTGATGTAAGAATTTTC
Organism: Theropithecus gelada; assembly: GCF_003255815.1. NCBI lineage: Eukaryota > Metazoa > Chordata > Mammalia > Primates > Cercopithecidae > Theropithecus > Theropithecus gelada. Next base: position 115,939,340 of record NC_037673.1, read on the forward strand.
AAACAGTGTTTTGAGCTTTAAACTGATATTTTAAAAGCAGTAAGTTCAAAGTAGTGACCAATTTCTTTTTCAAAATCAATGGCAAGTATGTGTGTTGGAGGCAGGTGGGGGAGGTGGTATATGAGACATAGTATAAGTTAAAGAAAAAATGGGCCTGGGCCCAGTGGCTCACACCTGTAATCCCAGCACTTTGGGAGGTGGGCGAGTCACCTGAGCCAGGAGTTCAAGACCAGCCTGGCAACATGGCAAAACCCTGTCTCTACTAAAAATACAAAAATTAGCTGGGCATGGTGACGTGCACCTGTAGTCTCAGCTACTCTGGAGGCGGAAGTGGGAGGATAGCTTGGACGACTTGAGCCTGGGAGGCGGAGGTTGCTGTTAGCCAGGATCTTGCCACTGTACTCCAGGCTGGGCCACAGAGTGCAACAATTATCTCAAAAAAAAAAAAAAAAAAAAAAAAAGTTTACAAGTTGTTTTTTTTTTTCATTCAAAATAATAATGGTTATAAAAAGCCCCTGGCAGTGGCCGGGCGCGGTGGCTCAAGCCTGTAATCCCAGCACTTTGGGAGGCCGAGACGGGCGGATCACGAGGTCAGGAGATCGAGACCATCCTGGCTAACACGGTGAAACCCTATCTCTACTCAAAAATACAAAAAAACTAGCCGGGCGAGGTGGCGGGCGCCTGTAGTCCCAGCTACTCAGGAGGCTAAGGCAGGAAAATGGCGTAAATCCGGGAGGCCGAGCTTGCAGTGAGCTGAGATCTGGCCACTGCACTCCAGCCTGGGCGACAGAGTGAGACTCCGTCTCAAAAAAAATAAATAAATTAAATAAATAAATAAAATAAAAAGCCCCTGGCAAAATGTAGATTATAAATTCTACTGAATGGAAGAATGTAAAATAACATTTTAATCACTTTTTTTGGTTTGATTTGTTAGAAAACAGGGTTTTGCTCTGTCACCCAGGCTAGAGTGCAGTGGTGTGATCATAGCTCACTGCAACCTTGGCCTCCTGGGCTCAAACGATCCTCCTGCCTCAGCCTCCTAGGACATTAGGTGCTTGCCACCACACCCAACTAATTTTTAATCAACATTTAAGTAGCATCTTATTTAACATTCTGATTCTTGGGACTATCTGAGTAATAGCAACATGAGAGATGCTTTTAACATTTTAAAATCATTTATCTAGAAATTAGATTGCAGCCTGATTTGTGAAGCTGCATAAACTCTGACTTCATATCCTTGTGCCCAGTGAAGCATATGTGTGTCCCCTAACCCCTCAGGCCAGGACACGGAAGTACATGGTTGAAGAGGTTCAGTCTGTGACTGGCCATGCCATCAACCCAGATCTCAGTGGGTACTGCTCACCATTTGGTTCTGTCTGTTGGCTTGTCCCTATGACTACCCTGAGCTCCCTGAGTCTTGCAGAAGAAACATTAACAAAACAATCCGTCCTCTTGCTGGCAAATGATTGGCGATCAAGCCCAGGAACACAGCCCTGAGGAGGAAGCGCAGTGTGGGGCTGAGGCTGTATCTTATCCCTAGTGGTTTTCCCTGGGGCTCCAGACAAGACAAGGATCTTTTTCTTTGCATTCTCCCTTACATTCAGAGAGCTGGAGTGTAAGATTCTTTCTTGAGTGAATTACAAGACTTCCTGACACTTGCTAATTCATGAAAGAATTTTACAAAAATATGGGCTTTTGTAGTTTCAGTTTTAGTTTTAAAAATTGTAAGCTCTTGACTAAACTGTGTAATTTCAACCAAGAACAATAATATAAACATGGCTGATTGCTTAAAAACCTACCCTATGTTGGTCGGGCGTGGTGGCTCACGCCTGTAATCACAGCACTTTGGGAGGCCGAGGCGGGCAGATCACAAGGTCAGGAGATCGAGACCATCCTGGCTAACACGGTGAAACCCCGTTTCTACTAAAAAATACAAAAAATCAGCCAGGCGTGGTGTCGGGCGCCTCTACATAGTCCCAGCTACTCGGGAGGCTGAGGCAGCAGAATGGTGTGAACCCGGGAGGTGGAGCTTGTAGTGAGCAGAGATCACGCCACTGCACCCCAGCCTGGACAACAGAGCGAGACTCCATCTTGCCACTCCCCTCCCCCAGACTCTAAAAGAAACGACCCCACCAACAGGACGTTGGCTCCCCTCTCCTTTCAGCTTAAGGAAAGGGAAAGCTACTGTCTTGGTAAGAGGCTCTGACTTCCTGGTTACTGTCAGCAAGAATTGAGTTTGGAATTCAAGACAAACTAAGCTTTTCAGTCTTTTTCCAATGGTAATTTCAATACATCTGTTTTCCCTAAATAGCTCATCTTTAATTCCTCTGTTTAGTTCTCATAACATCCAAGAAAATCTTCCCATTCATATATAAAGATTCCTATTTTAGGAAAAGAGCCTTAAGTTCTAAGTTGATGTGGTTCTCGTCACATAAATCATCGCAAGCCCAAAGAGCAAGAGATCAACCAGAGTGTCTAAGAAGCATGGTTTGGTTGCTCCTTTCCCTTATCGTTTGAGAGTATTTTCTGTAAATGTACTCGGGTTTTCCGCTGACCGTGCTTCACATTAAACTACAGGAGTTGGGGAGTTCCAGCCCTGCCTGAGGGGAGCGGCATTCATAAACAGGTGTGGGCCTAATTCAAATTGGACAAGGTCAAAGATTCTTCTTTTTCCTTTAAACTTAAAAAAATTGTTATAGACTCATAAGAAGTTGTAAAAATAGTACAAAGAGTCCTGTGCCCCTTCATCCAGCTTTGTCAAATGGTGACCTGTAATATAATACAATATCAAAACCAGGAATTGGCACTGGTATATTGGTGCTAGACTACAGACTTATTTAGTTCTCACTGTTCTATAAATGGAACCATACGGTTGTAATCTTTTCAGACTGGCTTTTTTTTTTTTTTTTTTTTTTTTTTTACTAAGCATAATACCCTTGAGACGCAGCCAGGTTGTTGCATGTATCAGTAATTGATTTCTTTTTATTGCGGAGCAGTATTCTATTGCATGGATGCACTACAGTTTATTCAACCACTCACCCATTGAAGGATATTTGGGTTGTTTCCAGTATTTTTCTAGCCTGAATAAAACTGCTATGAATATTCATCTATAGGCTTTCGTGTGAACATAATTTTTCATTTCTCTGGAATAAATACCCAAGAGTGTGATTGCTGAATCGTATGGTAAAGACTGCAAAAATTATTTTCCAGGGCAGCTGTGCTGTTTTATATTCACACCAGCGAGGTATGAGAGACTGTAGCTCCATGTGCTTGCCATTATTTGACATTACCATTATTGTTTACTTAGCTGTTCTAATAAGTGGGTGGTGACATCGCATTGTGATTTTTAATTATGATATTGAATGTCTTTTCAGGTGCTTATTTTTTTTTGCGTGCTTTTTTGTTTTAAATTCCATGCATTTCCTTTAGTTCTTTCTTTCATTTATTTCCCTCCTCTTCCTCCTTGCCTCCTCTTTCTCTTCTTCCCTTTTCTTCTTTCTCTTCCTCATCTTCTTCTTCCTCTTCTTCTCAGTAAACTTACTGAAGTACAATATATAGAAAATCATAAGTGTACAGTTCGAGAAATTTCTCACAGAGTTAACATACCTATTAACTAGCAACCACATTAAAAAGCAGAACATTTCTGTCACCCAGAAGTCCTTCACCCAAGGTAACCACTATTTTGACTTCTAGAGATTTGTTTTGCCTATTTTTGAACTTCATGTAAATGGAATCATTCAGTATATGTACACTCTTTTGTGTCTGGTTTCTTTTACTCATAAGACTCATCAGATATTTTTAAATAATCTCTAAGACTGACTGACTGCCAATTTAAGGCAGCAAACACCATGAGGATGCTCTCCCAGGTGTGTTGTAAAGTCAAAGATAAGAGGGTAATACCACTCTCAGCTCCTTGCTCACTTGAGCCTAATGTCAACAATCAAGCCAACAATAGTTCTGAGGCTTGATAAACACCAAACACCAAATACTGTGTGGGATGATGATGATCATGGTGCTTATAAGTATATGCTGAAATGCAACAACTGAACCAATCCCCTACTCTGTATAGTTTCTCCTTGGTCCATCTTTTTTTTTTTTTTTTTTTGAGAAGGAGTTTTGCTTTGTCTCCCAGGCTGGAGTGTAGGGGCGCAATCTTGGCTCACTGCAATCTCTACCTTCCGGGTGCAAGCGATTCTCCTGCCTTGGCCTCCTGAGTAGCTGGGATTACAGGCAGATGCCACCATGCCCAGCTAATTTTTGTTTTTAGTAGACATGGCATTTTGCCTTGTTGGCCAGGCTGGTCTCAACTGCTGACATCAGGTGATCAGCTTGCCTTGGCCTCCCAAAGTGCTGGGATTACAGGCGTGAACCACCACGCCCACCCTTGGTTCATCTTTTGAAGGGAGGAAGAGCTGTTTTTAGGGATCACTTTGGTGATGGGGAAGCAGACATGATCAAGAAGACTAATAAGCTTAAACACGGATGGTTACATGCTGTTTCCCCAAGGTGAATGAACCACCACCATCAGCTTTTCAGTATCTCAAGAAGTGACATTTCTGAAATCATTTGCGTGACGATAGAGGCCAGTTGTCCTGCCTGTTCCACCCTCTGCTTTTTCTCACTAGTAGCAGGGCTGCTGCAAGTTGCAGTCTGAAAACTTTTGTTTACAAGTGAGAGTGTATCAAGGGACACTTTGACGTGAGTTCTCACAGATGATAAAATTATTCTTTGTTCCAGAAAAGACAAAGTGGCACATCTGAGGTAGTCAAGATTAGTTCTCGCAGAGATAAAATTAGTATCTCTAACTTTAATCCTTTCCTGTCTGCAGTCGATTCCGTTCCTTCTGCAGTTATCTTGTCATAGTGATATTGGGATTCAGATGTCCCCACCCTGAGTACGATGCCATTATCACAAACAGTGTGCTGTGTGCTAATATAAGGCTGCTAGAGGTTGTAGACAGCACCCTCTTACCATGAGATCTCTGGTATCATTCCGTTTTACAGAAGAGAAGCTGACACTGAGAAGATTACACATTTTCTCAACAACACAGCTGATCAGTGGGCAGAGCAAGGGCTTGAACCCAGGACTGACACTGAGACCCCTGCTCTGCGCACAGCACCCTAGCACTCCCAGAAGGGTGGGTGGCTGAGGTGAATCTTCAGTATTCTCTTCTGGTTCCAGATGTTCAGCTGCAGAATGTTCTATGGTGGGTCAAAGAAAGCTGTCATCAAGAAATTATCTAACTCACCTTAGTCTTGTCTTTACCTATGTGTGACTTGCTTATGCAAATATCCAAGTTAGAATGCTGATATTTATTAGATGTAACAACTAGCTTGTTGCTGAAAGTCAGAAAATTGAGATCCTTACTATCATATCCACAGATCAGATGATTGTTAAACATAGGAAGGGGGAGCCACTTACTGGCTGTGATATTGTTCAGGTTTCTTATTTTCTCTGCCCCTCATTATTTTCATCTGTTAAGTAGAGATCATTGTAGTATTTGGTATTTGCATATAATCCACATGAAGCACTTGTGTAAAGGAGAGTGCCTTGCATACAGCAAGTGCTCAATTACTGTTACCACCACCACCATCATTGTCATTGCCCGGAGGATGTGGATGGGGATGTGGAGGTAACGGAGTGGTGCTGAGTGTGGGCTGAAGCCAGGTCTCTGGGCTGAGATACCTCTGTAGTTGGCAGGTGCCTTTCCTAAGGATATGCTAGTGGTTGAATTTTAGATTTGAAATGCACTTTAGCAATCATCCAGACTGTTTCAAAGAAGAACTCTGATGCAGAGGGAATTTATTTAGGAGACTTGCTTAATCCTTGCACCATTTTAAATGAGCAGTTTTTATGTGAAGAAGATTCAGATTTGGAGTGAAATGTTAATCTTCATTTTGAAAATATTCACCAATTATCATTTTTCATGTCTTTCTCTTTACTTTGGAATAGAATAACACATTATATAATAACACACAACAGAATAACCAAGGGGACCAGGGCTGTGCTAACGGTTTCATCCGACCAACACCAAATTCCGTCTTAACATTCTACTGGCTGCCTTCAACAATGACCCTTCTCATTCCCTGATGTCTGGCTGAGATCATGTTCTTGGTGGATTCCAGCTCCAAGAAAGGTGATTGGTCGGTTCCTTCTGCGTCACCCTTGTTTCTGGGTGTAGCTTTGACATAAATTCCATGTACACAATATGTAAACCAGCCATATGGGCACCATCTGACACGAGTCTTTCTCCCCTGTTAACTCTTTAGGACAAGCTGAAACTTATCTGCTTACCTCTGCCCCCTTTAGTCTCTATTATGGCTCCTCTGTTTAAATCTTGGAATTTCCAAGGTAATGACCAAGTGTGTGGGGGTAGTGGGGTGGGAGGGGAGAGGGATGATTGGCACTTGTTACATTACTCTGGATTCACATATTAATTCTGACATAATAATTCCTGAGTGGAAGGTGCTTTATATTAACGGATTAAATCAGTACTTTGCCAGAACATAGGACCTCTGCCCATATATGGGCATTGGTCATCTGGCCTGCATTTTAGGGACTGTCCTGATTTCTAATGTTATATATTGTTGTTCTTCCGTATGCCTGGAGTTTCGTTAAAAATATATATGGTTGAATCCCTAGACTTGTAGGGCATTTGGGTCTATAGTCATGTATATTTGTGGTTGTTGACATTTACTATTCAGTAGCTGTTCCTTGTTCTATTGTTAAAAACATCCTGGACTGGGCATGGTGGCTTACGCCTGTAATCCCAGCACTCTAGGAGGCCAAGGGAGCAGATCACCTGAGGAGGTCAGGAGTTCGAGACCAGCCTGGCCAACATGGCAAAACCCTGCCTCTACCAAAAATACAAACAATTAGCTGTGCATGGTAGCTCATGCTTGTAGTCCCAGCTACTTGGGAGGCTGAGACACGAGAATCACTTGAACCCGGGAGGCGGAGGTTGCAGTGAGCCAAGATCTTGCCACTGCACTCCAGCTTGGGTGACAGAGTGATACTCTGTCTCAAAACACAAACAGAACAAACCCATTCTGGTTTTTCTTTAGAGCTATCATCCTTCCCCAGCTCTCTATCCATGTGCTGATGTCACCTCTGGTAACAGTTGGGCACATGAGCTGGATCTGGCCAATCACAGCATTTCATCCCTTTCACCACAGGGATTGACTCAGGGGTGAATACATAATGCATCAGGATAGACTGTAGAGCACCTAGGACTTCTGCTTGAGATACAGGTAAGAAAACACTCTCTCTTCCCACTGGACTTGAAACTATGAGGTTAGGAACCCGGAGATTCTTGCAGTCAATGTGCTCCCATGAAAAAAGAGCCAGCCTGAAAAAAAAGTGAATCTGGAAGGCAGAGCCAAGAGAGGGGCAGAAAGGGAGTCCTCTGAGCTGCACTTTCAGCCATGTCTGTAGTCTGCCTTCCCCTGGGAGTCTTCAGGTTCAAGAGACAATACATTTTGCTTCTTTTGTTTCACTTAAGCCTATTTGAGTAGTCTCTTTACTGATACAGGATGATTGCTAGGTTGATTTTGCATTCCCTGTGGAAAGTTCTTGCTTTTTTTTTTTTTTTTTTTTTTTTTTTTGAGATGGAGTCTAGCTCTGTCCCCAGGGGGAGTGCAATGGCGTGATCTCAGCTCACTGCAACCTCGTCTCCCGGGTTCAAGTGATTCTCCTGCCTCAGCCTACCAAGTAGCTGGGACTACAGGCATGTGCCACCATGACCGGTTAACTTTTTGTGTTTTTAGTAGAGACAGGGTTTCCCCGTTTTAGCCAGGATAGTCTCGATCTCCTGACCTTGTGGTCTGCCCACCTCGGCCTCCCAAAGTGCTGGGATTACAGGCATGAGCCACTGAGCCTGGTCAGTTCTTGCTCTTTTAGAGAAGAGAGAGGGAACCTAAGAAACCTCTAGTCTGTGAACACTTTGCCTAGAAACAGACTAGAGAGCACCTGGCATGGGCAGTGGAGACAGACCAGCCAGAACTCAGAATTAAAGTCTGTCCAGAAATATCATGAGAATGTATGGATTCAAATCAAGATTTGTCACTTTTAAGCATTTGTGATCATTAATTTAAAGTATTTTGTAAGTCTGCAAAGTGTCCTCAGGTTAAGAAAATAAGCCGTGTATTAATAGCTGGAGCTTGAGAAGGTTACTCATTTATTTGACCCTCAGTTTTTTCATCTGTAAAATGATATATCTCAAAGGATCATTAAAGGAGATGATTTATATAAAACATTCAGAATAGGATGTCAAGTACATCCTCAATAAATAGAAGCTATTGCTATTAATAATGCTTTAAATTTTTCCTTTTCAGATTGAGTGATAATGGATCATATCATATCTTTGAGTCAGAATTAGAGTCAAATGTAAACTAGAAGCTCCAACTCTCTAGAAAGAGGATTCTGGATTTTTGAAACATTCCTTAGATTCACAGATTTGTTTTCTAGCTCTTCTAGGTTAATAGGCAAAGGGAAACCTCAATACTGGTTGTTTCTTAGTCTCAGTGAGGGGCCAGGTTATCCAATGGTGTTTCCCTTGCTCAGTTAAGTTGTCAGTGACAGACCATCTCCTGATGGAAGGAAGGGGTCAGGCCAAGTTTTGCCTCTTGGTCACAAATGAAAAAAAAACCTAACACAACGCAAATCAAAAAGCCTAATCCAGACTAACCCTCATTTAGTACCACGTGCCTGGCAGTATGCTAAACACTCTTGCGGACTGTCTTGTCTCTATCACAACTCCAGAAGGTGAGAACTCTTACCATCATTTTACAGAAGAGAAAACTTGGGTCAGAAAGAAAGAACTTGGTGAAGGACACCCGCTGGTAAATGGTGGCAGCTGGTTTGAATCCAGCGCCTGTTCTTGTAGCCACTGTGCACACTGCCGTCCCCCTCCCTGTGCACACTCAAATCTAGCAGGATTCAAGTCCTAAGCCCCTGCTCGAGTCCCCTGTGCTCACAGTAGTCCACTGAAAGTCTGAGCTCATCAGGAGACCTAGTTTCCAGGAGTCAGCACTCCCAGAATCACTCACAAGGCTGACAGTGGGATTTTCCAGGGGCAAGCTACAGAGGACGGGACAGAACTGAATCGCTCTGAGGAAAAGGGATGTTGTTCGTGGGAAGAATTGTTATATTTTCATTATTTCTGCTTGTTGCTCTGCAAATTTGGAGAAGATGTCTCATTAGGAAGGACAGTTGCTTCTTTCTGATGAACCACTTAATAATTGATTTGATTACATGTAGTTAATATGAGAACCACACGGGAGCAAAAGGTAATTACTCTATTTTATGGTAATGCTCAAAGAGGAAACTCAATATGTTTACCTGAAACAAATGACTTATTTTATGTAAATTTTGTATTGATAACATGCCTTGTACGACAGGGAATTAAAGACAGTGGCCGGGTGCGGTGGCTCAAGCCTGTAATCCCAGCACTTTGGGAGGCCGAGACAGGCGGATCACGAGGTCAGGAGATCGAGACCATCCTGGCTAACACGGTGAAACCCCGTCTCTACTAAAAATACAAAAAACTAGCCGGGCGAGGTGGCGGGCGCCTGTAGTCCCAGCTACTCGGGAGGCTGAGGCAGGAGAATGGCGTAAACCCAGGAGGCGGAGCTTGCAGTGAGCTGAGATCCGGCCACTGCACTCCAGCCCGGGCGACACAGCAAGACTCCTTCTCAAAAAAAAAAAAACCAAAAAAACCCAAAAAAACAGACAGTGGTAATAAATATCTTCTATTACCCCAGGGATTCCTGAAACTTTCCTTATCACCTTGACAGTTATTATCTGAGATCTGTGTTGTTGTTGTCAAATGTTGTCACTGTCTTGGCTTGTCTCCTTGAGATTTGTGTGTGTGTGTGTGTGACTTGGTGACTATAGAAATTAATGAAAGATATGGGCAGAGAGTGAAACAGTACTGAGCAAATGAATACTAATGATCCTCATCACAGATCAACCAGCACATGATTGCTGAGAGTCAGGGCCACCACACCACACAACACCGAGAGCTCCATTTGCTCTGTATTCAAATACACAAGGTTCCATAGTCACCTGGGCTGTGCTAGACTATGGAGAGGGAAGGGCTGAAAAATGATTGAGGTGAATTTGTCTTGCTTCTTCACTGCCCAGCATCCACTTACTCTATTTAAAATAGCCTCCAACCTTCTCAGGGAATCTATGCTTCTACTCCCAAGGCAGGGGGTTCCAGTGGAGCTGATTTCCAGCTCTAAGGGTGGCATGTGACCCACGTTTGACCAATCAAAGCTTCACATTCCCTTGATTGCAGTGATTGGGTCAGAGACAGATAATGACAAGCCACTGGGACTTCATGGTCTTTTGCTGAGACTTCTGAGATGAGTCTACTTGACACAGCGACTTCTCAGCCAGAGTACAAGGCTGGCCTTCTTCTCAGAAGTCCCTGAGCTTTGGGATGCAGGTGTAAAATGATACTGATTCAATCAGGTCTCAAGCTGGGAAGGAACATATACCATGGCAGGAATACAAGTTTACGGTGAGCTGGAGGCACAGATTTCTCCATAATAAATAATAAGCATTGTGTAGGAGGGACCAGTGTTAAGAGCAGAAGGGTGTTAGGGAGGGGCAGCTGGGAGGTTTGAGGAGTCTGGATCTGAACTCTGCTGGAAGATTACAAGATGCGGGATGTGACGAGTCTCCAAAGTTGCAATACGCTCCTCTAAGCTTTCAATATCGCTGTAGTGAAGAGCCTTGGCTGCATCCTCCTTCCTTTAGCCAGCTGCATGTTGCACACTGAAGAATTTAGCCATTGCTCTTTCTCCAGTCCTCTCTGCTTTAAGGCATCTTGGTTATTGTTTTTTCCTTCTCCCATCTTTTCTCCCACCATCAAGGTGAGACTTCACTTCATCTCTGGCAGTGTTTAAAAGAAATTTCCATTCAGCACAACTCTTTGAATCCTTTGGAGGAGAGTTATCAAAGAAATGTAGTAGGAAAATTAACTCCGTGGCAGACATTTGGCAATTTATTTTGTTTTTTTTCCCTTGTAGTTTGGCAACCTGTTCTGATGAATCCATGTGTGTGAATAAGCGACAGCCAGGACTCAAGGAATTGTATTTCTATTGTCTCAGTCATAACTTATCTCCCATTGTGTTGACTCCTCCCTGTATTTTTTGCCTTACATACTGCCTGCAGCTTCTGAGTAACTCTGCTGAGGGACTAAATATCTTACTCAGCTCTATTCATCACTCCTTTGTTCAAGCTGAACTAACAGCAACAACAACAAACAAATCCCAAAACACCCGGATGGTTATTAGGTATAACATGCCACCATTTATGGGGCTGAGTTTTAGAACGTCCCCCGTTGCGAAGGACTCAGGAATGATGGGGAGTGTAATTGAGGGATTTCCATTTATGTCATTCCGAGGTAGGTGCGTTTCCTCAGACTCTCAGTCTGGCTTTTCTCCTCTTGCTGAGTGCTTACTGCAGCCTTCGCAAGTGATTCATTGGTCTGTATATCATCTAATTGCTTCAGTGCCATGATAAATCAATTTAAGAAGCGATTGAAGCGTTCAACATAACAAGTCTTCCCATACACCAGATATTTGGGCTCTGGTGGCAAATCGGAGAGCAGAGACAGGCACCGGAGGGTGCCCTCAGCACGGAGACATGAGCCCACTGCTGGTAGTTTGGTGTGGGAAAGTGTTCCTTGGGAAGTCAGTCAGGACAACAGCGGGAGAAGCTGCTGCTCCCGACTAACTTTGCCTCATCGTAACAGCGAGATCTTTAGATACTAGCTCTGCCTTTGGTCAGAAGAAAGTCTCTGAATTCTGAGAAGGAAAAAGAGAGGGGGGGAAATAGAAACAACAAAAGTTCTCTATTTCCTCGGGAATGGTAGAGCCTAGCCTTAAATACGCTAATGTTTCTGTGGCTCTTTACTCCCTCTTGCGGCCCTATGGTGCCAGTGGTTTTTTTTTTTTTTTTTTTTTTTTTTTTTTTTTTTTTTAAATCACAGCCCATGTTTGCATAAATCCGTTGTTTCACATGAGAATATAATCAGTTTGGATGTAATAATCTAAGGACACAAAGAAAAGAGGGTCTATGTGCATCTGGACACACTTCTCAGAGAATTAAAGAATTCGGTTGTAAAAAGTCATAAATTAGCACGTAGATCCATTGTTCCCACCAATATATAGGTTCACAAACACCTTTTTCACCAAATATTGGGCTAGTATAGGGATTATACGACTTGGGGAGGAAAGAAAGCAAAAGAATTTTACTCTTTTATTTTAGCTGAGGGTAAATAATATAAAATTTCCCTACAAAAATTAAAATGTAGGATCTGAATTCATACATTCATACATACATTTCAGCGATGTAATGTATGTTTGTAACATTTTTGGAATTGTTTTACTTATTGCCTACTGTATTCTCTGTAACGTGCTCTCCTCTGCAGCACAGACAGGAGTGGGACAAATTACAATTTAGTTGAAAGGTCCCTTTTTTGAAAACTTGAATAGGATGGGCAACTCCCCAAGAAAATGTACCAGAAATAGATTCTGTTTTCCAAGGAAAATGAGCTGGCAGCAATTTTTAAAGTGCTATGCATTGCTTTAGTATTATTCTCAATAGGGCCAAGTACATCTGCAATGTGGCTTAAAGTTTTCAGTACTTTGGTATATTATGCGACATTAAAACAAGAATACTATACTCTTTTCACAGGTACGGACTCTGTACAGGGCATTGTTTAACTGGCCTGACTGCTTGGGCATGGTCAAGGTGCTGTAAACATTTGTCTCTCCTGGTGTGGTGGGCAGCCTCTACAATTGTCCGCACGATTTTTCCCTCTTGGTATCCATGCCCTTGTACAATCTCCCCTCTTTGACTATGGGGTGGACTTATTGACTTGCTTCAAATGAAGACAATATTGCAAAAGTCATGGGATATCACTTCCTTAGGTTACAAAATGACTATGGCTTGCCAAAAATGGAAGCAACCAAGATGTCCTTCTACTGATGTGGCACATCCACACAATGGATTATTAATCAACAATGAAAAAAAAAAGAGCTTCATCTTCACTGTTAAAATTGACAGTATGGTGGATCATAAAGCCAGTTTCCCTATATTTAAAAGGCTTGAAATCAGAAAATATTATTTGATGATAATGCATTATGCTCAAAATCATTAACAAAAAGATTACTAGGAAATTTCCTTGTTTGATACTAAGAAGCAAACTTGTAAATAATTCACGCATCAAGAAAGAAATGTTAGAAGCTGGAAACCATCATTCTCAGCTGTCGCGGGAAGTCAGGGACCCCGAACAGAGGGACTGGCTGGAGCTGCGGCAGAGGAACATAAATTGTGAAGATTTCATGGACATTTATCAGTTCCCAAATAATACTTTTATAATTTCTTATGCCTATCTTACTTTAATCTCTTAATCCTGTTATCTTTGTAAGCTGAGGATGTACGTCACCTCAGGGCTACTGTGATAATTGTGTTAACTGTACAAACTTATTGTAAAATGTGTGTTTGAACAATATGAAATCAGTGCACCTTGAAAAAGAACAGAATAACAGGAATTTTTAGGGAACAAGGGAAGACAATCATAAGGTCTGACTGCCTGCAGGGTCGGGCAAAAAGAGCCATGTTTTTCTTCTTGCAGAGAGCCTATAAATGGACTTGCAAGTAGGGAAGATATTGCTAAATTCTTTTCCTAGCAAGGAATGTTAATATTAATACCCTGGGAAAGGAATGCTTTCCTGGGGGAGATCTATAAATGGCCACTGTGGGAATGTGTGTCTTATACGGTTGAGATAAGGACTGAGATATGCCCCGGTCTCTTGTAGTACCCTCAGACTTACTAGGGTGGGGAAAAACCCTTCACCGGTAAATTTATGGTCAGACCAGTTCTCTGCTCTCGAACCCTGTTTTCTATTAAGATGTTTATCAAGACAATACATGCATCGCTGAATATAGACCCTTATCAGTAGTTCTGCTTTTGCCCTTTGCCTTGTGATCTTTGTTCTGCCTTTTGCCCTTTGAAGCATGTGATCTATTCCCTGTTGTTACACCCCCTTCCCTTTTGAAACCCTTTATAAAAAACTTGCTGGTTTGAGGCTCAGGTGGGCATCACAATCCTGTGATATGTGGATTGTGATGTGATGTCACATATGTGATGCCACCCCCGGTGGCCCAGCTGTAAAATTCCTCTCTTTGTACTCTTTCTCTTTATTTCTCAGCCAGCCGACACTTATGGAACATAGAACCTACACTGAAATATTGGGGGCGGGTTCCCCCAATACTCAGCAAACTATCACAAGGACAGAAAACCAAACACCGTGTGTTCTTACTCATAGGTGGGAATTGAACAATGAGATCATTTGGACATAAGACGGGGAACATCACACACTGGGGCCCGTTCAGGGGTGGGGAACTGCGGAAGGGATAGCATTAGGAGAAATACCTAATGTAAATGATGAGTTGATGGGTGCAGCAAACCAACATGGCACATGTATACCTATGCATCAAACCTGCATGTTGTGCATATGTACCCTAGAACTTAAAGTATAATAATAATTAAAGAAAAACTAGCGAAGGGGGAAAAAAAAAGAAGTTAGAAAACATTTTAAACTGGAAAACTTCAAAGTTTTCTTTGAAAACCAGGAAGGCATGATAGAAGGAAAGGAGAAGCAAGGTTGTGGATTGTAATGGTGGATCACAGAGTCTAAGCAAGAGGAGAAAGTATGACAGAAAAGGGTCTGGGTATTAGGAGAGCCAATGGAGTCAATGCACTTCCATGAAAAGGCATGGAAGAAACTGAAATTCATATTACTAAGTGAAGAAAGCCCATCTGAAAAAGGCAACATAGTGTAAGATTTTAACTATATGACATTCTGGAAAGGAAAATCTATGGATAAAATAAAAAGATCAATGGTTGTCAGGTACTAGGGGAGAGTATGTCACCCCTAGGGAGAGGGAGGAATGAATAGGCAAAGAAGAATTTTAGGACAATGAAAAACTTTGTGTGATATTATAATGATGGATATATGTCATTACACATTTGTCCCTAATGTATACCATGACTTTGAGTGATAATGATGTGTCAATGTAGGTTCACTGATTGTAACAAATGTACCCCTCTGGTAGGGATGTTGATAGTGGGAGAGTTTGTGTGTGTGGTGAGGGGAACAGAGTGTATATGGGAACTCTGCACTTTCTGCTCAATTTTGCTATGAACCTAAAACTGCTCTAAAACATAAAATCTATTTTTTTTTAAGATGGTGGCTTCTTTTGGGGGGAGTCTTCTCTTGCTCTCTCATTTGCTCACTCTGAATTGCCAGTTGCATGCTGTGAGTGGCTTTATGGAGTATCCAGGTGGCAAGGAACTGATGTCCCCAGCCAACAGCCAGAAAAGACCTGCGGTCTGCCTATTGCCACAGAAGTGAACTCAGAGTGGGTCCTCCCCCAGATGAGGCTTGAAATGATTGCAGTTGAAGTGGACACCTTGATTGCCTTGTGAGACACATTTTGAGAGACTGCAAGCTTTAGGTATCTGGCTAAGCTATGCACAGATTTCCCACCCACATAAACTGAGATAATAAAGAAATGTTTGTGATTTAAGTGTCTAGGTTTTGGAGTAATTTGTTAAAGAGCAATAATAACTAATATACCTATTAAGCCACCTCTTATATCCAAATGTTGAAGAGATTTTTTAAAACTGAGAATTAGATGAGAAGGACTAAACCCATAGTTTATACTATGAGCTCTATGCATAATTAGGCATAAATATATCCAATCATCTAAGAATATAAAGTTAAAATCACTGTGGTGTCCTAGAGGAAACTCTCCCTCCTTATGAAGGAAAGTAACCTTTATTGAGCAGTTAGTATTTACTAGGCACTTAAATTATATCTTTCAGAAGGGAATTAGAGTAGGTAAATAATTTATACATGTTTATATAGATAGGGAAGGTGTTGAAATTCAAACTGAGGTGTGACTTTTAAGTAAAAGTAACTTGTATCATTCATTCCAGAACTTTTCTTGCATTTTCTGATTCTATATTCTCTGCTAATCTATGTTAAATACTTAGGCCCCTCCCATGGTCTACATTGGACTGGCTACTGCTTTGAATCCAAGTTGCTAACACTAACTTCAAAGAGTTGTCATGCTGTCTATTTACAATTGTAAAAGGCCAGTTGCAGTGAAAATGTATTGTCTGTGCAAAACGGTAGTCCACTTTTTTTTTTTTGAGGAATTTCTCCACGTTTTTTGTGCAAGCTGACAGTCTTAGGTCTTGCCCTAAAGAATTAGCTTATGACTCAGCATTGGCTTGTCAAGACACTCCTTGGCCATGGTGATTGCATTCCAGTGAAACACCAAACAGACAATTTCTCCAGAATTTAAAAAAGTAAACCTGCTAAGGTCCTCATGTTCCTCGGGAGGGTGTAGATAGTTTCCTGGGGTCTGGTCTTCAGTAGTATGAAGTGGATGACAGGACAATAGCAAACCTTCAAATGTATATAAAGCAAAAAATGGAAAGAATGACAGGAGATTTAGAAAACCCCTGAATCATAGTGGGGTATTTTAAACATATTTCTGTTAGTAACTGATAGTACAAGCAGATAAAATATCCGTAAGGATATAGAAAACTTGAACAATATGATCTGCAAACTTGACCTAATGACCACATATGGAACCCTGAGCCCCAAACTGCAAATACACATTCTTTTCAAGTATACATGAAATCCTAGTTAAAATTGACAGTATGGTAGATCATAAAGCCAGCTTCCCTATATTTAAAAGGCTTGAAATCAGGGAATGTTTTTTGATAATAATGCATTAAGTTCAAAATCATTGACAAAAAGATTACTAGGAAATTTCCTTGTTTGATTTTAAGAAGATAATTTGTAAATAACTCATGCATCAAGAAAGAAAGGTTAGAAGTTAGAAAACATTTTAAACTGGAAAACTGCAAAGTTTTCTAGGAAAGCATGATAGAAGGAAAAGAGAAGCAAGGTTGTAGATTGTAATGGTGGATCATAGAGTCTAAGCAAGACAAGAAAGTAAGACAGAAAAGGGCCTGGGTATTAGGAGCGCCAAGGATGCACTGGAGGTCATGGTGCTGGAGAATTCTGCAGTGGGAGCACTTGTGCTAGAAAGGCAGGACATTCGGACAGGAGATTTCAGAAGTGGTAAGGTTCTTGGTAATGAACACATTCAGGGTGTGAGTATGGGCGAGGGTTCTAGGCATTGTTTAAATTTAAAAAGTCACTGGAAATGAGAGCATTAACTCAGATACAAGTATTGGATGGGTCCAATTCAGTGGGTCCAATGCACATGGATTCTGAAGTCTCCAAGCAGAATAAAAGGAGTTGAGGTGGAGAACAAGACAGCAGGAAGTAAACTAAGTGATAAAAGAGGGGTTATGAACAGGAAGTTGGAAGACTGAACATAACGAAATTGTGAAGTGGGTGGTAAATCCCAAGTGGCTTCAGTGTCAAAGGAATAGGTGAATGAGGTCAGCCAGTTTTACTCCTAATGCACACTTCATCAGGTACATTTCACCAAAATGCTGGCAGTAGCTCAGCTTTACACTGAAAGTGGTTTTCATAGTTTATACAACGCACAGATCATCCATGGCTTTCCAGTTAGAGAAACCAGCTAAGTTCTTATTCCTGAATTGCAATTTCTCAGCCTCAGCATGCAGCTTTACTTAGCATGCTTCTCCTCAGGACTCCCAACTTCTCTGCTTCCTAAGCTGATTGGCTTATTATGCAATACACATGGCTGCTTGTGGTTTCTCTAAGGGAGATACACATCATACAACTCAGGCTACGCAAGCTGCACAATATTGCGTTTTCTTTAGCATGCTGCATCTGCTTGTAATTGAGTAGATTTTATGCTATGCAATACATGGTATTTTAAGGAGCATAACTTGTTGTTTTAAAAATTATTCATTTGTATAATGACACAAGTACATTTTCATGTGAAAAAAAAAAAAAGATAAAGTCAGAGTCTCTTTGAACACATCTCCAGAACTAACCACTGTTATCAGTTGGTATGCCTCTCCCTGGGCTTTTCTCTATGCACATACATTCTTACAAGTATATGTAATGAAATTTGTAGTTTTACATATCAGATTATTTTACTCCCTGGCTTTTCAAGGGCTTTCCATTATAATTAGAAGAAAATCCATACTCGTAACTGTTGCCTACAAGGCTCCACCAATCCGGTCCTTGTCCACTTCTTTGACCTCCTCATAGACCAGGAAGTCAAGGTGTTTTCCCCACAGAGCTTTTGTGTGTGCTGTTCATTCTGCCCAGAAGGCTCTGTCCTAATCCTTGCTTGACTGGTTCCTTGTTGGCATTCAGGTCTCAGCTCAAAATTCACTTCCTTGTAAGCCTTTCCAAGATACCTTCTATAGATTTGTACCTCCTCTGCCTGCCTCTGCTTCCAGTCTCTTTTGAATTGAATTATCCTGTTTTAGGCAAAAATCACCGGGGTTTGAATTCTCGCTTCACTATATGCTAGCGGTTATTTAACCTTTTTGTGCAAGGGTTTCTCATCTGAAAGTGAGGATAATTATAGCATCTACTTTTTAGGTTGTTATGAAATCAGATAAGTTAACATGTGTAAAATACTAAGAAAATGCCTAGAAAATAATGACATCTGTTAAATTAATAAACATTTTCCCTTAGCACTTGCAGTTATCTAGAATTATTTATTTATCAACTCTCTTTTCTGTCTAGAATGTAAGATCTATAAATGCAGGGACCTTCTCTTTTTTGTTTGTAGCACTAACAACAGTGCCTGACCCATAGCAGCTCTGATATGGTTTGACTGTGTGCCCACCCAAATCTCATCTTGAATTGTAGCTCCCATAATTTCTACATGTCGTGGAAGGGACCTGGTGGGAGATAACTGAATCACAGGAGCGGTTTCCCCCATACTGTTCTCCTGGTAGTGAATAAGTCTTATGAGATCTGATGGTTTTATAAATGGAATTTTCCATGAATAAATTCTCTCTTGCCTGCCGATTTGTAAGACATGATTTTGCTTTTCATTCACCTTCTGCCATGATTGTGAGGCCTCCCCAGCCATGTGGAACTGTGAGTCAATTAAACCTCTTTCCTTTATAATTACCCCGTCTTAGGTATCTCTTTATTTAGCAGCATGAGAGCAGACTAATACGGTAATGGGTACCAGTAGAGTAGGGCACTGCTGTAAAGATACCCGAAGATGTGGAAGTGGCTTTGGAACTGGGTAACAGGCATAGATAGAAACAGTTTGGAGGGCTCAGAGGAAGACAGAAAAATGTAGGAAAGTTTGGAACTTCCTGGTGACTTGTTGAATGACTTTGACCAAAATGATGATAATGATGTAAACAATGAAATCCAGGCTGAGGTGGTCTTAGATGAAGATGAGGAACTTGTTGGGAGCTAGAGCAAAGGTCACTCTTGTTATGCTTTAGCAAAGAGACTGGTGACATTTCTCAGCCCTAGAAATCTGTGGAACTTTGAACTTGAGAGAGATGATCTGAAATTGGAACTTACGTTTAAAAGGGAAGCAGAGCATATAAGTTTGGAAAATTTGCAGCCTGACAGTGTGATAGAAAAGAAAAACCCATTTTCTGAGAAGAAATTCAAGCCTGCTGCAGAATTTGCATAAGAAATGAGGAACCAACTGTTCATCACCAAGAGAATGAGGAAAATGTCTCCAGAGCGTGTCAGAGGTCTTCACAGCAACCTCTCTCACCAGAGGCCTGGAGGCCTAGGAGGAAATACTGGTTTTGTGGGCCGGGCCCAGGCTCCCTCTGCTGTATGCAGTCTACGGACTTCATACCCTGCACCCCAGTCACTCTAAACATGGCTAAAAGGGGCCAAAGAATAGCTTAGGCCATGGCTTCAGAAGGTGTAAGCACTAGGCCTTGGCAGCTTACACATGGTGTTGAGCCTGGGAGTGCACAGAAGTCAAGAATTGAGGTTTGGGAACCCCTGCCTAGATTTCAGAAGATGTATGGAAACTCCTGAATGTCCAGACAAAGTTTGCTGCAGGGGCAGGGCCTTCATGGATAACCTCTGCTAGAGCAGTGCAGAAGAGAAATGTGGGGTTGAGGCCCCCACACAGAGCCCTGACCAGGGCACTGCCTAGTGGAGCTGTGAGAAGAGGGCCACCGTCTTCCGGACCTCAGAATGGTAAGTCCAGTGATACCTTGTACTGTGTGCCTGGAAAAGCCACAGACACTCAATGCCAGCCCGTGAAAGCAGCCAGGAGTGGGGCTTTTTCCTGCAAAGCCGGGACAGAGCTGCCCAAGACCATAGGAACCCACCTCTTGCATCAGTATGACCTGAATGTGAGACATGGAGTCAAAGGAGATCATTTTGGAGCTTTCAGATTTGACTGCCCCTCTGGATTTTGGACTTGCAAGGGTTCTGTGGCTCCTTTGTTTCAGCTGATTTCTCCAATTTGGAACAGGTTTATTTTCCCCATCCCTGTACCCCAATTGTATCTGGGAAGTAACTAACTTGCTTTTGATTTTACAGGCTCACAGGCAAAAGGGACTTGCCTTGTCTCAGATGAGATTTTGGACTGTGGACTTTTCAGTTAATGCTGAAATGAGTTAAGACTTTGGGGGACTGTTGGGAAGGCAGGATTGTTTTTTGTTTTTCTGAGATGGAGTCTCAGACTGTCACCCAGGCTGGAGTGCAGTGACACAATCTCGGCTCACTGCAATCTCCTCCTCCCAGGTTCAAGCAATTCTCCTGCCTCAGTCTGCTGAGTAGCGGGCCCTACAGGCATGTGCCACCATGCCTGCCTAATTTTTGTATTTTTAATAGAGGCAGGGTTTCACCATCTTGGCCAGGCTGGTCTAAAACTCCTGTCCTCAGGTGATCCACCTGCCTTGGCCTCCCAAAGAGCAGGGATTACAGGTGTGAGCCACCACACCTGGCCAGCATGATTGGTTTTGAAATGTAAGGACATGAAATTTGGGAGGGGCCAGGGGTGAAATGATATGGTTTGGCTGTGTCCCCATCCAAATCTCATGTTGAACTGTAGCTTCCATGATTCCCATGTGTCATGGGAGGGACCTGGTGGGAGATAATTGAATCATGGGGGCGGTTTCCCCCATACTGTTCTCATGGTAGTGAATAAGTCTCACAAAATCCGATGGTTTTATAAATGGGAATTCCCTTGCACAAGTTCTCTCTTGCCTGACGACATATAAAATGTGACTTTGCTCCTCATTTGCCTTCCACCAAGATTGTAAGGCCTTCCCAGTCATGTGGAACCAAGAGTCAATTAAACCTCTTTCCTTTACAATTACCCAGTCTTGGGTATGTCTTTATTAGCAACATGAGAACAGACTAATACAAGCCCTTAATAAATAAAGGCTGAATGTATGCATGTTCAAACCTTACCTCCTGCATAGGGATCTGTGTGCCCAAGAGGTAAGTTTAAAATGGAAAACATGGCACTGCTTTTATTAAAAGCACCACTTTTTTAAAATGTGGAAATATTTATTCATTTATTTTTATTTTACTTTAAGTTCTGGGATACATGTGCAGGACATGCAGGTTGGTTACATAGGTATACGTGTGCCATGGTGGTTTGCTGCACCTATCAACCTGTTATCTAGGTTTTAGGCCCCACATGCATTAGGTATTTGTCCTAATGCTTTCCCTCCCCTTGCCCCCCATGCCCTGAGAGGCTCCAGTGTGTGATGTTCCCCTCTCTGTGTCCATGTGTTCTCATTGTTCAGCTCCCACTTATAAGTGAGAATATGCAGGGAAAGCATCCCTTTTATACACTGGTCACCACTGGATGCTATCACCGTATCTTGTGCTGTTACACTAGGGTGAATGCTAGCTCCTCTTGCATCTCCAAAGTAGGATGAACTCAACTGCAATTCTCTCACATGTCTTACTTTTCCAAAGAGCACAGGATGCATAAGACCAGTGCAGCAGCAGCCACACACCCACAATACTTAGAAAATATGAGCAGCAGTCATCACAAGCAAAAATGATATTTCCCAGATCCCAGCACAATTTAGATCTATATTGCAGTTGCCAGCCAAGTGACTTAGGATAATTTGCAGAATGGAGAAAAGAGAAAAACTTATTTGAGCTTGTCAGGTTGCTTGCCAGGTTACTGGTGATACTGTGCCAGTTGACCAGGGTCTGTGAGCCTAAACTCAATTGGGAAATATCTTGTGTAATGAGACTAGTTGTGCTTCTATGTACTCCTTTTTTCTTTCTTTTTTTTTTTTTTTTGACAGAGTCTTGCTCTGTCACCCAGGCTGTAATGCAGTGGCGTGATCTCGGCTCACTGCACGCTCCGCCTCCTGGTGAAGGAAAAAAAAAAAAAAAAGAAAAAGAAAAAAAGAAAGAATGGATAATTAAATATCCCACATTAAATACATTATAATAACCATTTCAAAGATAAAATTATAAAATGTTCCAGAGATAAAATTGCTCAGTAAAGATGAATAACTCTCAGATTATTATCAGATATTTCTATAGCAACACTATAAAGGTAAGGAAACAATAAAAAATGTTCAAAAATTTTTTAAAAAGAATGTTATATGGTAGATTCTTGTCCTAAAATAAATTAACTGGTTGTTTAAAGAAAGGGATGTTTGCAACACATCAGAAAGTTGAGGCATGTTGAGGAATTGTCTGTGAAAGTCGTGAAAAAAATGTTATAAAAGAGAATTTATGCAAGAAATGTTGTATAATTTAAAGGTAATTAGGCCTCCTGAGTGTAAAACTATTAAAGAAACACTTTATGTGCAAGGTGTATAAGAAAAGTAAAATATACTTTTCGTAAAAGGATTATAAAGTGGCATAAGAATGTGGATTTTTACCTACATTAAAAGGTTAAAAAGTATTTCATTTTAAAGGTTTAAGCAAGTTTTAAAACATTAATTGTAAAGGAAATTCTGTATATAAATATATTAGCTAAAGTTAAAGGGGTATCATGCAGTTTTTCTGTGAACTGGACATTAAAATAAAAGCACAATAGGTTTTTCTTAAAACACTAACTGATCTTTAACAAAATTATAAAAGGTTAAAAAGAGTCTATGGAAATCTTACTTCACGGTCAGACATTAAAATTCGATAAATGTCTACAGGGTTTTATTAAAATCAAGTTTAACATTAATAACACACTAATATAAAGATAAATTTTAGCTTATCTGGTATAAAATCATACAGGAAGTATTGTCAAATGTAAAATGGTGTTTGGCTTTCTTTGGTCTAAAAACTAATAAAAATAGGTGCTAAAGGAAATTTCTCAGCAAGGAGCCACTAAGGAGTATAAAGTCCACTGCTGGTGTTCCCAAATTTAAAACAAAAGATCAGTTTCTCAGAAATTATAGACTTGGTTTATCTTCCACTTTCCTCTCCCTCAAAACTAAATGTCTCTTAGCATAGGTACCACCCCTAGAATTTCCAGTAAACCAGCATCAGCCTGGGGATCATGTTCTCATCAAAGGGTGGAAAGAAGGAAAACTCGAGTCAACCTGGGAAGGACCCTATCTTGTGCTGCTAACCACCGAGACTGCTGTTCATACTGCAGGAGGGGGATGGACACATCACACCCGAGTCAAATAAGCGCCATTATCATCAGAATAATGGGCCATTGTTCCTGTATCAAGCCCTACCAAATTAAAGCGAAGAAAAGCTTAATCTATCTATCTTTTCCTTTCCTTTCCGAACCCAGAGCCTATATCCATTACTACTCCTACCACTAGCAACTCTAACCCCACTTTAAAGCATTTCTATGGTTTAGGAGCAGAGGTCACTGGAAAGGATCCTATCGGTTTCTTTAAGATGTGCTTTCTTCTCCCTCCTTCACCTCCTACAACTGCCCCTTTCCCAAACCTATGAAATCAAACTATGCCTCGCCTCATGCCAAATGACAAAAGCAAGGTCTCAGTAGTAGAAATAGGAGACCCAAGGCAAACCATAGCCATTGAAAGAGGGTATAAAGATGTCAATGACTGGTTAAAATGGATTAAATATTCCATTCGCACTTTAAACAAAAGTGACTGTTACGCTTGTGCGCACAACAGGCCAGAGGCCCAGGTTGTTCCCTTTCCACTGGGATGGTCCTCAAATCAAGTGGACACGGAGTACACGGTAGCTCTTTTACAAGATTCTGCCACCTGGAATAACAAATTGTGCCAAGCTCTTTCTCTGCTATTTCCTGAAGTTCAACACCCTGTGGGTCAGCCCCTGAGGGGCATTCAGCCTCCATCTTCCAAAACCAATTTTACCTCATGTCTCCAATGACAAGGGGAAAAATTGGCATTCCCTGGAGACTTCACAGGATGCAGTTAAGTCAGGCACTTCCAAGAGCTGACCCATCAGTCTGCCCTTATTCATCCCTGAGTGGTTGCATGGTGGTGTTATGGAGGACCTTTACTGGATACTCTGCCAAATAATTAGAGCAGTACTTATGGTCTAGTTCAATTGGCCATCCCTTTTACTCTGGTATTTCATCAACCAGAGGAAGGAAAAATAGGACATCATAAAGTGAGAGAGGTCCCTTATAGGTCTTTCAACTCTCACGCTTATTTAGACGCAAATGGAGTCCCACGGGGAATACCAGATCAGTTTAAAGCCCCAAATCAAATAGCTGCAGGATTTGAGTCAATATTTTGGTGGGTGACAATTAATAAAAATGTAGGTTGGATAAACTACATTTATTACAATCAACAGTGGCTTAATAACTACCCTAGAGATGCTGTTAAAGGAATAGCTCAGCAATTAGGGGCTACTAATTGGGATGACTTGGGAAAATAGCATAACCTGAAAGATGATATTGGCAGAAAGAGGAGGAGTTTGTGTCATGATTAAAACTCAATGTTGTACCTTCATCCCAAACAACACCACCCCTAATGGAAGTATAACAAAGGCATTGCAAGGTCTGACTGCTCTGTCCAGTGAGTTAGCCAGCAACTAGGGGTAAATGACTCCTTTACAGGATGGCTAGAAAAGTGGTTTGGTAAATGGAAAGGAATAATAGCCTCAATTCTTACTTCCCTTGCAGCCATAATGGGTGTACTTATTCTTGTTAGGTGCTGTGTCATACCATGCATCTGTGAGTTGGTGCAGAGGTTCATAGAAATGGCACTTACTAAATCCTCCCTTAACTATCCTCCAGCTTATCCAGAGAAGCTTCTTCTTTTGGAAAGTCAACAGAACAACTAAGCCAAGACATGTTAAAGAAGTCTGAAGAGAAAGAGCTGTAAGGAAATGCAAGAGGAGGGGTTGCTAGATATGAGTTCTAAATTTCTTTTAAAAGAATTGATATGTCAATGTGTTCAATTCTTTGCCTTCTACTTTTAAACTTAACTTCCTCGTAAAGCAGCCTTTTCCGATTACCTGCTCCACCCTGTCTCATTCTGATTACCTGCTCATTCTCCACCCTGACTCATTCTGATTTCCTCCCTGCCATAACCATTTTTCCTGCCAAACCACTCACCCCATCACTCTTTTTAAATTAGCCAATCGGAATTAGTTTAGCCTGTGTAGACTAACCCTAGTCAATAGGGGAACAACACAGCAGCAGGGACCACGTGTGTCAGGGATAAGAACCCCTTCCCCTCCCCTGTCCAGGTGTGCGCTCCCCATTGCTCCATCTGTGAGAGTGCAACTTTCTATAGAAGTAAACTGCCTTGTTGAGAAGAAAAAAGAAAAATTTATATTCAAGTGCTATTTCTTTTGTGGCACCGAAATTTATTTATAACAGAAACCAAGCTGTCAGAGCTCTAGAACCATAGCTGTCTGCTAGACATCTCTAACCATAGTTTCACTTCCCCTTCCCAGATGCAGTTTGTCTAAAATTGGAACCATAACCTCTCCAAAGCTGCTCTTTCTCCACTTTTTATTTTGATGAATGGCCCATCATAATCTAGATTCTGAAATCAAAAATATGGGACTATTTCAGTTGCTCTTTCCTCATATCTATATCTAATTAATCAAAAAGACTAGTTCTGAAGCAGGAAATTTTCCTGACCCCTTCGTGGGTGGGGGCAGGAACTGGAGTGCACAGGATCTAGAACTAGCTGGCTGCTTTGGTTATGGCAGGGGTGGACTCCACTCATTGGGTTCCACTGTGTTCCACCCCTCACAGGAGGGGGAGCACAGCTGAGTGGGTGCAGGAGCCGGGGCCAGCGCATGCAGGACCAAACTTCTGTGTGGCCCTTGGCAGTGTCTAGAGGGGTACCTGAGGCCCCTGAAGCCCCAGAGGCTGTGTGTTACAGTGCTCTTTTAGCTTTGCCATCCACTGACAGCTTAAATGTTAAACAACTCAGTGGGCCCTTTGTTTTTTGGTGTGAGGCAGTTGCTCTCTGCCAGTGAGGGCAGAGGGTCAGTGTGACAGCCTTTAGTGTCATACCTGTGGCACCTGAGCTCTTGTTTGGCATCCAGGAAAAATCAGGTCACAGGAACAAATTGAAGAATGGTGAATGCAGAGGATTTTATTGCTGATGAGAGTGGCTCTCAGTGGGAAGGGGAGCTGAAAAGGGGATGGAATGAGAAGGTGATCTTCCCCAGGAGCAATGCCATCAAGCCATACCTCTGAAGTCAAGCTGTTTCTTCTCTCCTTCCCTCTCCTCTCTGCCAGTGGAGCCTGGGGTTTTTATGGGCACAGGATAGGGGGCAGGGGGACGATAGGTGTTTTTGGAAAAGGCAACATTCAAGAGGGAAAACAGGGATGCATGTTCTCACTTTGGGCTGTCGTTCTAGGCTTGAGGGTGGAGCCCTTGCTGGGGACCTGCCCTCTTCTGCCCAGAATTTCCCTGCCTTCTGTCCATGTCAGTTCCATTTTCAAATATAGTATATCTCAACATTTCTTCTTCAATATTTCCTCTGCCTTACTCCTGGCCTCCATAATTTCCCCCAAATCTTTTCTATGTTCTCCTTGCCCACCTCCAATTATCAGGGGAACTTGCCCACAATATTTCAACATAGTTCTTTCTGTTTTCCATAAGTGTCAGCTGGCTGAGAAATAAAGAGAAAGAGTACAAAGAGAGGAATTTTACAGCTGGGCCGCCAGGGGTGACATCACATATCAATAGGACCATGATGCCCACATGAGCCTCAAACCAGCAAGTTTTTTTTAAGTGTTTCAAAAGGGGAGGGGGTGTAAGAACAGAGGCCAGGTACAAAGATCACATGCTTCAAAAGGCAAAAAGCAGAACAAAGATCATATGCTTCTGAGGGAACAGGACAAAGGGCAAAAGCAGAACTACTGATAAGGGTCCAACAAAGATCACAAGGCAAAGGGCAAAAGCAGAACTCCTGATAAGGGTCTATGTTCAGCAGTGCACGTATTGTCTTGATAAACACCTTAAACAACAGAAAACAGGGTTCAAGAGCAGAGAACTGGTCTGACCACAAATTTACCAGGGCAGAGCTTTTCCCCACCCTAGTAAGCCTGAGGGTACTGCAGGAGAACAGGGCATATCTAAGTCCTTATCTCAACTGCATAAGACAGACATTCCCAGAGCGGCTGTTTATAGACCTCCCCCCAGGAATGCATTCCTTTCCCAGGGTATTAATATTAATATTCCTTGCTGGGAAAAGAATTTAGCGATATCTTCCCTACTTGCACATCCATTTATAGGCTCTCTGCAAGAAGAAAAACATGGCTCTTTTTGCCTGACCCTGCAGGCAGTCAGACCTTATGGTTGTCTTCCTTTGTTCCCTAAGAATCACTGTTATTCTGTTCTTTTTCAACGTGCACTGATTTCATATTGTTCAAACACACATGTTTTACAATAAATTTTATAATTAACACAATTATCACAGTGGTCCTGAGGTGACGTACATCTTCAGCTTATGAAGATAACAGGATTAAGAGATTAAAGACAGGCATAAGAAATTATAAAAGCATTATTTGGGAACTGATAAATGTCCATGAAATCTTCACAATTTATGTTCCTCTGCTGCAGCTCAAAGCTGGTCCCTCAGTTCAGGGTTCCTGACTTCCCACAACATCCAATCAATCCTCCATAATGGGCAAAGTGATCTTTCCATAATGTAAATGTGTTCTGACCACTCTCTGGAGTAATCGTACTTAAAACCATTTTCAGCACAAAATTCAAATATCTAAACATGATCTTGCTGGCTTTGCTTACTTTTGCGGCTTCACCCTCTTTCTCCCCAAACCTAGCTAGTGTTTGTGCTGCCTGTAATGTCCTTCTTTCTTTGTAGGGGTCACCACTTTAGGTCTTGCTTCATCTCCTTCAGAAAGTTTTTCCTTTTTCTCCCCAGTGGGGATAGGGCCTGTTTGACACCATTAGCACCCTTACACACATTTGTCACAAGTCTTTTGTTGTTGTTGTTGTTGAGATGGAGTCTCGCTCTGTCGCCAGGCTGGAGTGCTGTGGCTGGATCTCAGCTCACTGCAAGCTCCACCTCCCGGGTTCACGCCATTCTCCTGCCTCAGCCTCCCGAGTAGCTGGGACTACAGGCGCCCGCCACCTCGCCCGGCTAGTTTTTTGTATTTTTTTACTAGAGACGGGGTTTCACTGTGTTCGCCAGGATGGTCTCGATCTCCTGACCTCGTGATCCGCCCGTCTCGGCCTCCCAAAGTGCTGGGATTACAGGCTTGAGCCACCGCGCCCAGCCTGTCACAAGTCTTAGGCTGCACCGTTATTGAAAGTTTACCATCTGACTCTGAGTAGCTCGAGGACCCTATCAAAACTTAGTAGATGCTCAATAAATGTTGCATGAACGATGACTGTTCTCAACATACAAATGCAAGATCATTTAGGAACACTTGTCAAAATGTTTTTGTCCCTTGAGATTCTATTTTGGGAGGTAAGCAGTAGGGGTCCAGGACTCTGCATTTTGACAGTTCCCTGATGTTTGCATGTAAGAAGTGCAGAGATTATTACACTGATAAATCTTTACCATCGCTCAGGGGGACTTTCCTTCCCAGGGATATTGTGTCTGGAATTGGTGGCTTCTTGGTCTCATGACTTCAAGAATGAAGTCACAGACCCTCGCGGTGTTACAGTTCTTAAAGATGGTGTGTCTGGAGTTTGTTCCTTCTGATGTTCAGCCGTGTTTGGAGTTTCTTCCTTCTGGCGGCTTTGTGGTCTCGCTGGCTTCAGGAGTGAAGCAGCAGACCTTTGCCCTGAATGTTACAGCTCTTAAGGCAGCGAGTGTGGAGTTGCTCATTCCTCCCAGTGGGTTCGTGGTCTCGCGGACCTCAAGAATGAAGCTGCAGACCTTCCCAGTGCGCTTTACAGCTCATAAAAGCACTGCAGACCCAGGGTGAGCAGCAGCAAGAATTATTGCAAAAAGTGAAAGAACAAAGCTTCCATAGCTGGAAGGGGACCCTAGCAGGTTGCCACTGGTAGGGCTGCCAGCCTGCTTTTATTCCCTTATCTGACCTCACCCACATCCTGCCGATTGGTCCATTTTACAGAGAGCTGATTGGTCTATTTTACGGAGAGCTGATTGGTCAATTTTGACAGAGTGCTGATTGGTGTGTTTACAATCGCTGAGCTAGACACAGAGTGCTGATTGGTGCGTTTACAATCTTTTAGCTAGACACATCCTACTAGACAGAAAAGTTCTCCAAGTCCCCACTAGGTTAGCTAGATACAGAGTATGGATTGGTGTATTTACAAAACCTTGAGCTAGATACAGAGTACTGATTGGTTTGTTTACAAACCTTGAGCTAGACACAGAGTGCTGATTGGTGTATTTACAATCCCTTGGCTAGGCATAAAGGTTCTCCAAGTCCCCACTAGACCCAGGAGCCCAGCTGGCTTCACCTAGTGGATCCTGCACCACAGCCGCAGCAGGAGCTGCAGGCCAGTCCCAAGGCATGAGCCAGCACTCCTCAGCCCTTGGGCGGTTGATGGGACCTGGCGCCGGATCAGGGGGCGGCGCTCATCGGGGAGGCTCGGGCTGTGCAGGAGCCCACGGTTGGGGCATGGCGGGCTGCCGCCCCCAGCCCTGCCCTGCGGGGAGGCAGTTGAGGCCGGGCAAGAATTCGAGGGCGGGCACTGCTGGGGGACCCGGCTCACCGTCTGCATCTGCTGACCCAGGTGCTAAGCCCCTCACTGCCGGCGGGGCCCGCGGCGCCGGCTGGCCGCTCTGAGTGCGGGACCCCGCTAAGCCCACGCCCACCCGAAACTCGCGCTGGCCCGCGAGCTCAGTGGGCAGCTCCGGTTCCGCCCGCGCCTCTCCCTCCCATCTCCCACCAAGCAGAGGAAGCCGGCTCCGGCCTCGGCCAGCCCAGAGAGGGACTGCCACAGTGCCGTGGCGGGCTGAAGTGCTCCCCATGCGCCGCTAGAGTGGACGCCGAGGCCGAGGGGGCGCCAAGAGCGAGGGCTGCTAGCATGTTGTCACCTCTCACTATCTCTGGAAGCCCCTCAAGGAGAGGGGCCGCAGGCTGTTTCTCTAGGCCAGCAGCTAAACTCAGAAAACGTTTACTGAGTGAATGATGAAACGATACGTGAATAGGTGAATGCAGGGTGTCGGAGTCAACTATTCTTTTACACAGGTCCTAGCAGCTCCCATTGCTTCCAACCGCAGAAATGGTCCTTTCAAGCCCAGACTCTTTGGCAGGTCCTTCCAGCTATTGGAGTCACTCTGAACTACATTTCCCAGGATTCCAAGGGAGCCGCGCGCACTGCGCCCGTCTTCCTCCCAGAAATTGGCAAGTCACGGACCCTCGTCCCGCCCCGGCCATTCCCCGCCTCCTCCTGTCCCGCAGTCCGGCCCGGCCACTCTGCTTGTGCTTGTGTGTGTGTCGCTGCAGGCCTTATTCATGGGCTCACCGCTGAGATTCGACGGGCGGGTAGTACTTGTCACCGGCGCGGGGGCAGGTGAGCTTGCGAAGGTTGGAGGTGGCACGCCAAGGCCGGTATATGCGCGCAGCCGCAGCTGAGGTCAGGCAGCTGAGGTGGTGGGGTGGGGAATGGCTCTTCTTGAGGCACCGAATCTGTTGAGGAAAGAGCCAGAAACACCTGGTCTGTCAGGCAGTTACAGCCCGCTTCTCCCCAGCACCCCGGTGTGGGCTTCCCGAGGTCCTAACCGAGGGGAGAGGCCAGGCTGGGCTGCTGGTTGCAAAACTGGGTGAAAGTTCTCCCTGACGCTTATCTATGGGCATCGATTGTTAGTCTTCCTGCAAATAACTCTCTTAGCTCTTTGCCTAGTGTTTTAAAGGACTGAAAAGCCGCGAGGGGCGGGGGCTGGAATTCGCCCCCTGAAGCGCAGAGCTGTCAGCTCCTGAAAAGTCATTCAGTCGTTCACTGTTTGTTTCCCTCTGTCGTCCGCTTTTAAGTTCGTGAGAGGGCCTTCTTTAAAGAGGGCATCTGATAAGAGCCCTCCCCGTTGGACTTTGTATGCTTAGCAAGTCACAAACTGTACTCGAAATCCACTGGAGTCTTGGCAGAGGTTGTAATCTCAAATGCGCACAGGGGTCAGGTGTATGATGGAGAAAGAAAATGGGAGTTGGATGGGCACATTGAGGAACTGGAGAGCAGAGACTTCCGAAGTGGCCCAGCCAGTGGGAAAGTTGCCTGTATTTCAGGAGCGGCAAAATGGAAAATTGTTATGTGAAATAACCCCATTTTTTAAAGTACAAAAAATTAAAACAAACCATTCATACCAACATAGATGCTGTGCAGTCAGATTTTACCCAAGTTTCTCACCAGTGGGTGACCTCTGTAACCTCCAAGTGCAGGGATCTTGACATTATACACCTTTGATTCTCCACTGGTAATACCTTATACCTGGAAAGGCCCTAATGCATGAATTATTTGAGTTATATATTAAACGTTGCAAACTGGAATTCTGTCAATTAATTCCTATGTACTTTCATGTCTGATTGATAAAGTGGATTCTTATGCTGCCTTTCAGAAAATGCTTTTAGTATTGATTAGTAGCCAAGTATTTTATACCCATAGCTGTCTGGTTATATCTGCATGGGCATGTATTTGCGTGTACCCGTATCTTCTAAATGTTTTTAGGAAAACATTTTGTTTACACTTGGTTTTGATGTAAATAATGTGTTTTACAACACTTGGTGTTTTAAATCTTTTTTGACAGTTCTTGGATAATTTTCATACAGGAGGTCCAGAGATTACATTCTAAGAAGTTTTTACCATCGCAAGGAGACTTTCATTTTCAGGGGCTATATCTGAAAATTATTCAATGATAGGGACCGCTTCCTTTGACACTGTTAGCATACTTACATATGGTATGCAGTACATTTTACACGAGGACTCAGTACACTTACACATGCACACACATCTGTATTTAAAACCAGTTCATGATACAGTGTGTAGTACAGGCAGTGCATCCTGAAATTTATTTTCTATTCTGTTTTATTTATAAATTTTAGTTGCAACCCACAAAATTGATTTTGTGAAACAATGAGTTGTGACTAGACAGTTATGAACTTAGCACCTTACCTGCTGTTCATAAACTGGTTAAATTCTCTCTTATTCATTCAGAGTGGATTAATTTTCTTTCTTTTTTTTTTTTTCCAGAGGAAAAAGTCTTACTCTGTACCCAGGCTGGAATGCAGTGACCTGATCATGGCTCACTGTAACCTTGAACTCCTGGGCTCAAGTGATCTTTTTACGTCAGCTTCCAGAATAGCTAGGACTATACGTGTGTGCCACCATGCCCAGCTAATTTTTAAATGTTTTCAAGAGATGGAGTCTCTCTTTGTTGCCCAGGCTGGTCTCAAACTCCTGGCCTCAAGCGATCCTTCTGCTTGTATTAAATTCTAAAATAAGTTATTTAGTGAAATGTTCTAGATTTGGAAAACTGTGTGTTTTCTTTTGTTTTTGTTTGAGAGGGAGTCTTGCTCTGTTGCTGAGGCTGGAGTACAGTGACATGATCTTGGCTGACTGCAGCCTCTGCCTTCTGGGTTCAAGCAATTCTCCTACCTCAGCCTCCCAAGTAGCTGGGAGTACAGGTCCATGCCACCACGCCTGGCTGATTTTTGTGATTTTAGTAGAGACAGAGTTTCAC
Source organism: Theropithecus gelada (assembly GCF_003255815.1). Taxonomy (NCBI): domain Eukaryota; kingdom Metazoa; phylum Chordata; class Mammalia; order Primates; family Cercopithecidae; genus Theropithecus; species Theropithecus gelada. Next base: position 115,972,342 of record NC_037673.1, read on the forward strand.
CATGTTGGCCAGACTGGTCTTGAACTCCAGACCTCAAATGATCCGCCCACCTCTGTCTCACAAAGTGTTGGGATTACGAGTGTGAGTTGCCGCTCCTGGCCTTGGGTTGTTTTTGGAAGGGGCTAATAATTTATGCATCTCAGTTTATTTGTATACTTATTGATTAATTTATACTAAATATAAATTGTTAATTACATTTGTTCATTTGTCAATGAAATTTATCAATTATCTTAAAATGTAAAAAATACACACATATTAAAAAATGTAAACAATACAGAAAAACAGTCCAGAAGTAAGCCTTCCACTCCTTGTTGCTAGCCACATAGTTCTGTTCTCCAGAGGTGCCACTAATTGCCAGTTTCTAATGTAATTTTCCCGAGATGCTCTATGCCTATAAAACTTTTCTCTTGGCCAGGGGCAGTGGCTCACACCTGTAATCCCAGCACTTTGGGAGGCCGAGGTGGGCGGATCACGAGGTCAAGAGATCGAGACCATGCTGGCCAACATGGTGAAACCCTATCTCTACTAAAAATACAAACATTAGCTGGACATGGTGGCGTATGCCTGTAGTACCAGCTACTCGGGAGGCTGAGGCAGGAGAATCTCTTGAACTTGGGAGGCGGAGGTTGCAGTGAGCCGAGATCACGTCACTACACTCCAGCCTGGGCGACAGAATGAGACTGCATCTCAAAAAAAGAGCAAAAACAAAACTTTCTCTCTCTCGCTGTATATATGTATTATTTCTTTTTGGATATATAAATTTATACCTTATAGCTTTGAGTCAGAATTAAATATTTTTTGTGTTTGATGACTGTGTAGTCAAGGTTCAGTGTAGAATGCAGAAACCACTAGATATTTTCAGCAGTGAAGGATTCAATACAGGTAATTAGGTTTTAGGCAGGTCTTCTTAGAATGACTTCCGAAACAATAGGAATTTGATCCATTAGAGGTGGCATTACCTCTGAGGTTGTCATTGGAGCTGTGCTACAGCCTAAGTAGCACTGGCACTAGGAACCTGAAGTATGGAAGCTGCCATCCAGCGATTAGGGAGCTGAATGAAGAAGTTGCCACTATAGTCAGTTTCTGAATACCTAGGAACTTTCAAGAAAATTAGCTTAACAACAACAGCTGGAACTCCCAGTAAGGTGGCCTCTGTCTCACTTCCACCTTCTAAATTTTATGCAGTTGCATCAGATGGTGGAACCCAACTCACAGCATCCTAGCAGCTAAGTAGAATGGTAGGAAATGGTAGTAGAATAGGTGGAAAAATACAGTTTTAAGCTTTCCAACCTCTGCAAGCAGAAGAGAGTGGATAGGTTGAGAATGTCAGTGATAGGATAGCTTGAGAATACCATTAAAACTTAATTAATTGTTCGCCAATTTCTTTAAATGGGGATTGGGTTGAGTGGATCAAAAAAATTATGCTGACATTTCTTCAACTTTCTGATTATTTTGTTTTTGATTAGGATTGGGCCGAGCCTATGCCCTGGCTTTTGCAGAAAGAGGAGCGTTAGTTGTTGGTAAGTTGGTGTGTCTTTCTTTTTAATCCATAGCTGATAACTGAAATACAATCTTCACAAGCTATCTTTGTCTTTCTATCAAATAATTTTCAAGGTTGAATTTTATTATTTTTACTTTTGCCAGAAGGTTTTTACCCTAACTAAGGCTGTCTTTTTAACTTACTTTTAAAAGTGAACCAGTTTCACAGAATTCCCAACTTAACAGAATTGATAACGAAGGGCTGGGGCTGGGCATGGTGGCTCGTGGCTATAACTCCAGCAACTTGGGAGACTGAGGCGGGAGTATCGCTTGAGACCAGGAGTTCGAGGCTGCAGAGACCTATGATTATACCATTGCACTCCAATCTGGGTGATGACGCAAAGCCCTGTTTCTCACAGAAAAGGATGGGGACAATCATTTATTGTATAAAAGGAAATTCTTGACTTTAGTAAATTGTAGGCTGTAATTTTTTGAGACAGGAGGTTCATCTACTGGTGTGAGATCAAAAGAGAGCCCCTGTAAGTGTATTGATAAAAGTAAGAAATAACTGAGTTTTGAGAACTGAAAGTTTGGAGTCAAGGAATCTGAAGTATGGGTTTCTTGTTTCTTTCATCAAAACTTTTCAACTGGCAGCTTTTTAAAAAGATTTAATTGAGGGGGCGGTTACATGAGTTTTTGTTAAGTGGTGGAGGGGTCAGATGGAAGATGCTGTATTGAAGAATCCCAAAGGTGGGAGGTTTTAGTAATCTACGTGGTTTGGACTGACCTAATGTGCTTGACAGTGGGTGTGGACACAGAAACGAATTTGTCCACAACTGAGCCTTTGTGGGGAATAACTAAATGAGTGCTAAATGCAAGGGTATATGTAGGACCCAGTACTTATTAGCATATTTCCTGGGATAAAATTGTAGGCCCACAATGACCTTCTAATTTCAGCTTTCTGACATCTTACGAGGCAATGCAGAGAGACGAATTTTCATCAGTTTGTTCAGGGAGACACATATAACAAAAGAGTAAGCAAGCAACCAGATTTTCTAAACAAGACCTAAGCAGAGCACTTAAGATGCTTTTCTCCTTCCTTGTGGATGTGTAGCTTATATTTATGGAAGGAACACTGACGCTTTGGATGTGCCTTGTTTAAGATCATAGCCACTATCTGCTAATCCAATCTGCTGCTTATGGCAGGGATGGATTTTGACATTGTATTGTTTGGACAGCGGGTGTATATTTCAGGCCCACTTTGTCATATTTTCCCAAGAATAGCTCATGTTGAGGCCTAAAGACACATGCTGTTACTGTTTTTAATTTTCCTTCTCTTTTTATGTTGCTATTTAGTTCTTAATATTTTTACTTTGTACGTTTTTATTTATTTACATCTTTTCTGCTCAATTCCATAACGGCAAGAATCTTGCTTTATCTTTTGTATCTACTAAAGGACCTAGAATATTGCTTTGTGCAAGGAAGGTACTTTATTCATTGGTTCTTTTATTGTTGATATACTTTTTGGGGGAAGGGCTGGTGTGTTTGAGATTGGTTGAATACATTTCTTGCTTTTTTTTGTTCTTGACTAAGAAACTTAGTTTATAAACCTGTTTTATAAAAAATTTTATTGCAGTATGTTCCTGTGCATCAGTTTTCCTTTATTTCCCTGTTCCCTCTGAATTTCTTAAATTCAGATTAGGAGTGTTTGAATTCTAAGAAAAAATTAAACAGAGATGCTGTGTCTATCTATTCTGTCATTGCATTATTATAGTAGAGATGATAATTGTGTCAAGTCCTGATAAAAGTCCAAGAATATAGAAGAAAAATATTTCCTAAACTTGAATGAAGAGCCAGAGTTAGTTTAGTATTAAAGAGGAGAATTCAATCTATGTAGAAGTGCAGAAATTTTGACTGATGTTTTCTATTCCTTTTTAAAGTCTGTGTCTTACCTGTTAGCCTTTTTATGTGTATACCATAGACACCCTGTTTCCAAGTTGCATCACATACACTCATTTTTTTTTTCTTTTTTGTTTTTTGAGATGGAGTCTCACTCTGGTGCCCAGGCTGGAGTGCAGTGGCTTGATCTCAGCTCACTGCAACCTCTGCCTCCCAGGTTCAAGCAGTTCTCTGCCTCAGCCTCCCAAGTAACTGGGATTACAGGTAGCTGCCACCATGCCTGGCTAATTATTTATTTATTTTATTTATTTATTTATTTATTTATTTATTTATTTATTTATTTATTTTTTGTTGAGACGGAGTCTCGCTCTGTCGCCCAGGCTGGAGTGCTGTGGCTGGATCTCAGCTCACTGCAAGCTCCGCCTCCCGGGTTTACGCCATTCTCCTGCCTCAGCCTCCCAAGCAGCTGGGACTACAGGCACCCGCCACCTCGCCCGGCTAGTTTTTTTTTTTTTTGTATGTTTTTAGTAGAGACGGGGTTTCAATGTGTTTGCCAGGATGGTCTCGATCTCCTGACCTCGTGATCCGCCCATCTCGGCCTCCCAAAGTGCTGGGATTACAGGCTTGAGCCACCGCGCCCGGCCTATTTATTTATTTTTAAGTAGAGATATGGTTTCACCATCTTGACCAGGCTGGTCTTGAACTCCTGACCTCTTTTTAGAAGTGGCATGTCTTTTCTACTCACATTTCATCGGCCAAAGGAAATCACTTTTCTAAGCCGGAAGTTAGGGGCATCATTTAAGATAGTCTCCAATTTTGGGTTAATATGATTGCTATGTTTTATATTCTATTATATAAAGCTTATGGATTATTTAAATTTGGTATAAGAACTGCTAAGCCTTAGGCTGATACTGTAAAAAGGAACATTTGCTTTTGTGTAAATTACATCTTTCAGGAAATGCTTGTGCATATCTTAAGCAGGATATTGGGAATTCAGTAGTTTTGAGGTTTCCTCAGTAGGTGAGCTGTATCTTGTTCTCTGAATAGTAAGTTTTATTTTGAGGACATAAACACGAGAAAGACTGACAAAAAGGAGCAAAAAGAACTCCTTAGGAAAAGAAAGGGAGTTCTACTCTTGAACTGAAGTAACATCTTTGGGTAAATTAAATTATAGTCTTTTTAAGTAAGATTGACATGACTTTTCCGTGCTGCAGTTATGTAATAGTGGTAAAGCTGAGTCTTAACTTCCTGTGGGCAGATGCTAGAGCCAGTGTTTTTAACCACTATGGGATCTTGACAGCTGGAAGGTGAACTGTAGTGGGCAAGGTGTATTGCCTTTGAAGTCAGGCCAAGCTTTAAATCCTGGCTCTGCTGCCTAATTATATGACCTCTCTGTTTGTAGCTGTCTTACCTAACTTCCAGGATTGTGGTGAGGGTAAATGACAAAAAATTAAAGGCTTTCAGAAAGGGGAGAGAAAGGAACCAATATCAGTCTCTGCTTACCATATATGAGTCACTCTGCTCAAGAACTGGATATATCAAAGTGAACCTGAGGTCTTGTTGACTCAAGGCACGTCCCAGCCCCCTCATACATGTTTCTCCTAGATGCTTAAAGAAAAAGCTCTGTGTCTTAGTCTATTTTCTGTTGCTTATCACAGAACACTTAAAACTGGGTAATGTATTTTAAAAAAGGAATTTATTTCTTACAGTTATGTAGGCTGAGTAGTCTAGTGTTGAGGTGCTACATCTGAGGAGGGCCTCCTTCTGGTGGGGACTCTGTACAGAGTCCCGAGATGGCACAGGGCATTACACGGCAAGGGGCTGAGTGTGCTGGCTCTGGTCTCTTTTCCTCTTCTTATAAAGCCACTTGTTACTCCCATGATAACCTTTTAATTCATTACCTGATTAATCCATTAGTCCATGAATGGATTAATGCATTTTTAAGGGCAGAGCCTTCACAGTTCAATCATCTTTTAAAGGCCCCACATCTCAATACTGCCACGTCAGGGATTAAATTTCAACATGAGTTTTCGAGGGGATAAATATTTAAACCATAGCAGGCTGCTTTAGGCACTGATGACTCTCTGCAAGGGTAAGTATAGTATTTAGTGATCAAGAATATATACCGATTGAGTAAGTTAAACTGTTACAATACAGGGAGAAAGATCATAAGAAGGCACATGTGAATTCCAGCTTATAATAAATGAGCCATACATAAAATACCCACATTTCCCTTAGATACCTCCATGACTATCACCAACTTGGGTTATGGGGGAAAACCTTTGAATAAATTTAGAGTAGCTCTTAGCTATTTGTCATTTTAAGAACTAGAGTAGTTCTTAGCAATTTGTTATTTTGTCATTTGCCAGTTTTAAAAAAAGTAATAAAGTTAATAGACTTAACATCAAATAGATTGATTTATTCATCTAACCAGTATTTATTAAGTGTCTATTATGTAGCAAACACTGTTCTAGATGCTGGAGGAATATAGTGGGAATAAAACAGGGTCCCTGCTTTCATGGTGCATATATTCTAGTGGGGGGCAGTGGAGGGACAGAGAATCAGCAAATACATATGTAAAAGTATAATAGATAAAGGTAGGTGCTGTGGAGGAAAAAAAAATGAGTTAAAGGAACAGAAAATGCTGAAAGAAGTGTTTTAAGGAGAGACTGCAGGAAGTGAAGGAGTGCGCTTTGAAGACATCTGCTGCCTAAGCATCCCTGGCAGTGGAAGCAGCTGAAGCCAAGTTACTGAGGCCAGAGTAGACATGGTATATTTTAGGGTTAGGAAGGGGCCAGTGTGGTTGTAGTGAGTAAGGTCATAAGGGAGACAAAAGTGAGAGATGACAGCAGAAGGGTCCTAGAAGGCCAGATCACATAGGACCTTTAGTTCAGAGTAAGGACTGACTTTTACCCTGAGATGGGGAGCCATTAGAGGTTATGAATAGAAGAGGAACGTGACCTGATTTAAGGGTGAAATAGATCATTCTCATTGCTGTTTGGAGACTAGATTGTAGGGGAACACGAGTGGAAGTGGAAAAAAAAGATGGGCACATTGAGATTTATTAACTATTAATTCATTTGTATATTCTTTGTTATTTTCCATAAAAAGAGAAGAAGCAGACCAGTTGGAGGCTTTTGCATAATCCACATAAGAGACAGTGGTGGTTTAGACAATGTGATGGGGATGGAGGTGGTGCAAATAAGTTAAATTCTGGATATATTTTGAAGAAAGCTATGGCAAAATTTTTTGATGGTTTGTATGTGGATTATAAGGGAAAGAGAAGTCAAGATGGTTCCAAGATTTTTGAGTCAAACATCTGGAAGGATAGAGTGTCCGTTTACTGAGACAGAAAAGACTGAAGGAGGAAGAGATTGGCACAGTGGAGACAATCCTATTAGACCTTCAGATGGCGATATTAAGTAGGCAGTGGGATATAGGATACTGTAGTTGAGGGCACAGGTTGAAGCTAGACAGAAAAATCTGAATATTCTCTGTTTATAGATGTTATTTAAAGCTAGGAGACTGGATCAGATTATCTGGGTAGTGAGTACAAATGAACAGGAAAAGAGGTTGAAGGACCGAACTCTGAATGACCCAGTCTTTCATTTTCAGTTTTCTTCTCCCATTAAGGATACATTTGATGCCTTATTGTTGAGGCAAAGTCAGTTAAAGGGACCGAATTTAAGATACTGCTCTCTAAACTACCATCATATTTTGGAGTTTTTCAAATATTTAGATACAGTTATGGCCATTCTGGAAAAGATTCCTGATGAACTAAGGTGATTGTATCTTTCTACCAAAAGTGAAAACAGTGTGACAGTCCTGTGTTTTCCCATTTTCTTGGCTGTCAAGAAACTTAAAGGTAAACCTGACATTGTCCTCAACTAGAGTAACTACCTTTAGCTTACGCTTTTAGTATGCTTGTCTTTTCTGGACATAACATGTTGTTTAATTTTTCCCATCTTTAATAGTCCTATTGCACATTCATTTATAATTTAAATCAGTTCAAATAGTTTTGATAGCAGTCAGGACATAAACATAATACAGGAATGAAAACCTCCATTGGACCCACAGTTCTAAAATCCATGAAATAATTCTTTTTTTTTTTTTTTTCTGAGATAGAGTCTTGGTCGTGTCACCCAGGCTGGAGTGCAATGGCGTGATCTCGGCTTACTGCAACCTCTGCCTCCTGGGTTCAAGTGATTCTCCTGCCTCAGCCTCCCAAGTAGCTGGGATTACAGGCACCAGCCACCACACCTGGCTAATTTTTTCTATTTTTAGTAGAGACGGGGTTTCACCATGTTGGCCAGGCTGGTCTCGAACTCCTGACCTCAGGTGATCCACCCACCTCGGCCTCCCAAAGTGCTGGGATTAAAAGCGTGAGCTACCACGTACTGCCTTGATGAAATAATTCTTGATGCTATTGTCTGCCATAGGAAACCTTATCAAAATGGGAGGAAATACATCAAGCATAGAAAATAGGAGGCTGGGTGTGGTAGCTCATGCCTGTATTCCCAGTGCTTTGTGAGGCTGAGGCAGGAGGAATGCTTCAGGCCAAGAGTTTGAGAATAGTCTGGGCAACATCGTGAGTCCCCATCTCTCCAAAAAAAAAAAAAAAAAAAGACAGAAAATGGGAATGTGTGGAAGGGCATCCAAGAAATGGTTAATAGCAGGTAGCTAGGTATCTCTGGGAGAGAGTAGAGTAAGGGCAAGGGGTGAAAAAGGACTTCTTGAATATACATGGCTTTAAAAGTATATGTATAAGGTAAACCCTCCAAAAAGGAAATACGTTTCTAATATAATATTACCCTCTCATCCTTAAATATACTTCTTGGATTAATCAGCACAAAGGATGTCACAGTTAGTACATATAAAAACTATCCCAGTTTTGTAGAATTGGAAGCAACATTTTACTTTGGAAATAAAATAGTTTATATATATGTCATTGTTGATAGATACAACTTTGTTGGTGACACATCCTTGGACTGAGTGTCTCTCTATATGAACATGAATATGCATAAATGTTATTATAAAGCACTCTTCAAATATAAAGCTTTGTAACATTGTTACTCTTGGTAATAATGGTAAGTGGTAAGTTAGAAATTGGTATATAAACCATTTCCCACGTTGATCTACAGCAAAAAGAAGGAACTCTGTGGTAAATTAAAGCATTAAAGTGAGGCAAGGCTATGAGATCTCTTTAAAGTTATGCTGTGGATAATAGGAAAATCCACTGTGGATTATGAGCAAGGGGCTGACATAGTATAAAGGCCTCCCAAAGTACAAATGGGCAGCAACTGCAGTAATCTAGGAATGAGATTATGGAATAGGGAAGAAATGGAGATAGCTGATTTCTCAAAAGAACTGGCAAATTCTCACTGCATAAACTATCTAAGAGTCCAAAGCACCCAGCACAGTGCTGGATACAGAATGGGAACACAGTAAATATTTGAAGATTCCTAATGAAATTGATGCCAAGACCTGATGACTCAGTGGCATGTGCTTTTCAGAAATGGGAGAAGAGAAAGAGTGCCTGGGACAAGTCTCACCCAGCAGAGAAGTGACAGAAGTGGGTGGGGGGCAGTACGAGGAAGATGATGTTTAGTTTGGTTTGCTTTTGTGTGTGTGTGTGTGTGCGCGCGTGCACAAAGTACAAGATATATTCCCTCAGCTAGTTTAGCAGCCCTGGTATCAGGAGACTCAAAGCTTATTTCTTGCTATAGTCTTTGGAGCCAATAGTCAGAAAGCTAGGGTCAAGGACAGAGAGAAAGAACAAGAAAACCTGCTTCTAAGAATAAAGACCTGTGTAGCAAATACAATTATTAAGGACAAATCTAGACTTCTTAATCTAGTTTCTACAAAACAGTGAAAAGCAATGTGCATAATACTCATCAAGTAATATTGATGCTCAGATATGAACTTTATTTTTGTTTCAGCATTTCAGTAAAGGAATTTATGATTCGTATCATATGTAACAAAGAATGAACATCTTTTATAAATAAAGGACATTTACAGATCTATAAGAAAGACAAGTATCCCAAATAAAATGTGAACTAAACAGGCAAAACAATAATAACTATAAATATAAGCCCATGAAAATAAAATATTACTTTACTAGTGCTCAAAAAAATGTAAACTAAAATAATGAGCTACAAATTACAATCATTTAATTGTCAGACTGAAGGCAATGATAATAACTAATGTTGTGAGAATGTGGGATAACAGACATTCTCACAAACACGTGGTTCTATTTTCAGGCTATTGATGCCTGATAATTTGGTACCTTGTACTTAGTTATCTATTTACCTACTTATAGAGTACTTTTTATCGGATCTAAGTGTGTTTTAGAATTCCTTGGATCCTAGTTGGGTGCAGTAATCCCAACACTTTGGGAGGCTGAGGCAGGAGGATTGCTTGAGGCCAGGAGTTCAAGACCAGCCTGGGCAACATAGCAAGACCCGCTGTCTTTGCCAAAAAAATAAAAAATAAAAATAAAAAAATCAGGTGTGGTGGTGCATACCTGTAGCCCTAGCTACTCAGGAGGCTGAGGCAGGAGGATGGTTTGAGCCTGGGAGTTTGAGACTTTAGTGAGCTATCATTGTGCCACTGCACTCAGCGTGGGTGACAGTGACACCCTGACTCAAGAAAAACAGAAAGGATTTCCCAATATACTTACATTCCTAATATAGCATGTATTTGATAAAATTTTGGGAATGCTTTTTAGGAAAAATCTTCTGTAGTGAATAGACTGAGTCACTGATTTATTTAAAATGACAGAAATGAGGAAAAGCTTTATGTTAAAAAAAGCTCTTCAGGGTTATGAACTGGATTTTATATGGAAAATGTGCAAATGTATCACACTTTGGAACATTTTGATCATTTCAGCTGATAAGACTTGACCCTTGACTATCATAGTCTTACCATTTTTTGCTACCTATATGAAAGCTATTTGTTTGAGTCGGGTGGTTCGTTTATCTTTTCCTTCATATCCACAAAAAATGTGATTTTTTTTTTAACTTAGTGGAAATAATGATCTTTTTAGGGTAAAAGAAACTTGCTTAAAGCATTAGAGGAGCAGAGTGGTATTGTAGTAGATCCAGTTTCTAGTGTAAATTTTGCCATTTCTTACAGACTTAGAGGGACCTGTGGTAAGAGAATCTTTTCCAAACTGTTTTCTTATCTGTGAAAGTAGGAACAGTTGTTACTGCCAGCCTCTTAAAAAGCTACCTGGAGATTAAATGCATCAATATACATAGTGGTTTTATTGAAACGTGAAGTACACACATATCAGTATAAGTTATTATTATTACTACTAGAATTTTAGCCATACATTTAACTGGTAACAGTGTCACATGTTATGGATACAATTCTCTTTGTATGTAATTGCAAAACGTATTTTTAATGTTCTTTCTATATCTAAGCTTTTCAACATGTAACCAATGATTTTCTTTTCTTACTGTCTTTAATTGACACATAATAATTATACATATTTATAGGGTACAGTGTGATATTTTGATACCTTTATACAGTGTGTAATGATCAAATCAGTAATTAGCATATCCATCACCTCAAACATTTGTTCTTTGTTTGCATTGGGAACATTCAGAATTCTCTCTTCTAGATATTTGAAAATATAGTATAAATTATTGTTGGCCATAATCACCCTAGAGTACTATACACTGAGTAGAACTTATTCCTTCTATTTAGTTGTAATTTTGTATTGGTTAATCAATCTCTTCCTATTCATCTCTTCCCTGCTACCCTTCCCAGCCTTCAGTAACCAGTATTATACTCTGTACTTCTGTGAGATCAACTTATTTAGCTTCCACATATGGGTGAAAACATGCTGTATTTATCTTCCTGTGCCTGGCTTATTTTACTTAACAAAATGTCCTCCAGGCTCATCTATGTTGCTGAAAATGACAGGATTTCATTTTTTTTTAAATGGCCAAATAGTATTCCATTATGTATTGTGTGCCACATTTTCTTTATCCATTCATCTGTTAATGAATGCTTAGGCAGGTTCCATATCTTGACTATTGTGAATAGTGCTGCAGTAAACATGGGAATGCAGATATCTCTTTGACATACTGATTTCCTTTCCTTTGGTTTATATATATCCAGCAATGGGATTAATTCATATAGTAGTTCTGTTTTTAGTTTTTTTGAATAACCTCCATACTGTTTTCCATAATGGCTATACTAATTTACATTTCCACCAATAATATATGAGAGTTTCATTTTCTCCACATTCTTGTCATCGTTTGTTATTATTATTATTTTTTTGCCTCTTTGGTAGTAGCCATTCTAACTTGAAATGATCTCATTGTGGTTTTGATTTGCATTTTCCTGATGATTAGTCATGTTGAGCATTTTTTGATATACTTCTTGGCCATTTATATGTCTTTTTTTTTTTTTTTTTTTTTAAAGATGGAGTCGCACTCTGTTGCCCAGGCTGGAGTGCAGTGATGTGATATTGGCTCACTGCAACCTCTGCCTCCCGGGTTCAAGCGATTCTCCTGCTTCAGCCTCCTGAGTAGCTGGGACTACAGGCACCTGCCACCACACCCAGCTATTTTTTTTTGTATTTTTAGTAGAGAGGGGGTTTCACCATGTTGGCCAGGCTGGTCTCAAACTTCTCACCTCAAATGATCCACCTGCCTCGGCCTCCCAAAGTGCTGGGATTACAGGCATGAGCCACCATGCCTGGCCATTGAGAAGTGCCTATTCAGTTCATTTGCCATTTTAAAAATATACTGTTTATTTATTTATTATTTATTTATTAGGATTATTTATTTTTTATTTTTGGTGTTGAGTTTTTATGTATTTTGGATATTAATCTCTTGTTGGATGAGTAGTTTGCAAATATTTTCTCCCATTCTACAAGTTGGTTTTTTTTTGTTGTGCAGAAGCTTTTTAGTTTGATCTAGTCCCATTTGTTTATTTTTGCTTTCGTTGCCTGTGCTTCTGAGGTCTCATTTACAAAATCTTTGCTGAAATCAATATCCTGAAGTGTTTCCCCCATGTTTTCTTCTAGTAATTTCATAGTTTCAGGTCTTATGTTTAGCTTTTTAATAACTCTTGTGTTGATTTTTTTATATGATGAGAGATAGGGGTCTAGTTTCATTCTTCTGCATATGGAGATCCAGTTTTCCCAGCACCATTTATTGAAGACTGTCCTTTCTCCCCTGTATGTTCTTTGCACCTTTGTAGAAAATCAATTGGGTTTAAATGTGTGGATTTATTTCTGTGTTATCTATTCTGTTCCATTGTTCTATGTATCTATTTTTATGTCACTATCATTGCTGTTTTGGTAGCTATAGCTTTATAGTATATATTGAAATCAAGTAGTGTGAGACTTTCAGGTTTTTTTCTTTTTGCTCAGTATTGCTTTGGTTATTTGGGATCTTTTGTGGTTTCATGTGAATTTTAGGATTTTTTTTTTTTTTTTTAATTTCTTTGAAGAATGTCACTGGTTCCCTGGTTGTCTAGTGGCTAGGAACAACAGCAAAAAAAAAGAATGCCACTGGCATTTTGATAGAGATTGCATTGAACCTGTAGATCACTTTGTGTGGTATGGCCATCTTAACAGTACTAATTCTTCCAATCCATGAACGTGGGATGTCTTTCCATTTTTTGTGTCCTCTTCCCATTTCTTTCATCAGTGTTTTATAGTTTTATTGTAGAGATCTTTTGCCTCAATGGTTGATTTATTTCCAGGTATTTTATTATTTTTTTTCTGGTGATTGTAAATGGGATTGCTTTCTGGTTTCTTTTTCAACTAGTTTGTTATTGGTTGATATGGTATGGATGTTTTTCTCCTCCCAATCATGTTGAAATGTGATTGGCTTAACACCAACCCATTGATGATAAGTGAGTTCTTACTCAGTTCATGTGAGATCTGGTTGTTTAAAACAGTCTGGGACCTCCTTCTCCCTCTTGCTCCCACTCTTGCCATGTGATACACTTGCTCCTCCTTTGCCTTTTGCCATGACTGGAGGCTTCTTGAGGGCCTTACGAGGAGCAGATGCTGGAGCCCTGCCTGTGCAGCCTGCAGAATTATGCTCCAATTAACCTCTTTTCTTTATAAATTACCCAGTCTCCGGTATTTCTTATATATAACAATGCAGAAGTGGCCCGACACATTGGTGTATAGAAATGCTACTGATTTTTGTATGTTGATTTTGTATTCTGCAACTTTACTGAAGTCATTTATCAGTTCTAAGAGTTTTTTGGTAGAGTCTTTAGGTTTTTCTGTATATAGGATTGTGTCATCTGTAAATAGGAACAGTTTGATATCCTTCTTTTTAATTTGGATGCCCTTTCTTTCTTTCTCTTGCCTAGTTGCCCTGGCTAGTACTTTCAGCACTATGTTGAATAAGAGTGGTGAAAGTGGGCATTTTTATTTTGTTTCAGTTTTTAGAGGAAAAACTTTCAGCTGTTCCCTATTGAGTATGATGTTAGCTGCAGGTTTGTCATATATGACCTTTATTGTATTGAGGTACATTCCTTCTGTACCTAATTTGTTGAGAGTTTTTATCGTGAAGGAATATTGAATGTTATCAAATGCTTTTTCTGTGTCTCTCGAGATGATCAGATGGTTTTTTCTCCTTTATTTTGTTGATGTGATATATCACATTTATTGATATGCATACATGTAACCATCATTACATCTCTGGCTAAATTTCACTTGATTATGATATATAATCTAATTGGATTCAGTTTGCTAGTATTTTGTTTAGGATTTTTGTGACTGTGTTCATCAGGGATATTGGACTTCAGTTTTCTTTTTTTTGTTGTTTTGTTGTTGTCTGGTTTGGGTATCGGTGTAATGCCCGCCTTATAGAATGAATTTGGAAGAAATCCATTCCCCCACTTCAATTTTTTGAAGTAGTTTGAGAGGAATTTGTATTAGGTATTCTTTAAGTGTTTGGTAAAATTCAGCAGTGAAGCTGTCTGATACTGCTCTTTTCTTTCCTGGAAGAGTTTTTAATACCTGCTTCAATCTTGTTCCTTGTTATTGACCTGTTCAGATTTTCTAATTCTTCTGAGTTGAATCTTGGTTGTAGGTCATATGTCTATGTCCAGTTTTCTTCTAGTTTGTTGGCATAGAGTTGTTCATAGTAGTCTTTAATGATCTTTTTTATTTCTGTGGTATCAGTTGTAAATGTGTTTTTTTCATTTCTTATTTTATTTGTGTCTTCTCTTTTTTCTTAGTCTAGCTAATGAATTGTCAGTTTTGTTTATCTTTTCAAAAACCAACTTTTTGTTTCAGTGACCTTCTGTATTTTTTTTTTTTTTAGGCCGAATTTTGTTTATTTCTTCTCTGATCTTTATTCCTTCTATCTACTGATTTTGGATTTGATTTGTTCTTGCTTTTCTACTTCTTTGAGATGCATTTTTAGATTGTTTATTTGAATTCTTTCTACTTTTCCAGTGTAGGCGTTTATTGCTATAGGCTTTCCTCTTAGTACTGCTTTTGCTATATTTCATAGGCTTTGGTAGGTTGTGGTTTTATTTTCAGTTGTTTCAGGAAATATTTAAATTTTCTTCCTAATTTCTTTGCTATCTATTGGTTATTCAGGAATATGTTGTTTAGTTTGCATGTATTTGTACTGTGTCCAAAATTCTTGTTATTGATTTGTAGTTTTATTTCATTGTGGTTAAAAAACCAAAACATATCAAACAAAAAATTTATTAAGACTTATTTTGTGGCCTAACTTATGGTCTGACATGGAGAATGTTCCATGCACTGATGTGTGTCTGCAGCTATTGGATCAGATGTTCTATTAACTTCTGTTAGGACCATTTCATTTCTGGAGCAGTGGTCTTTTTGGTCCATTTTGTTTATAGAGCAGTTTATTAACTTCTGTTAGGACAATTTCATTTCTAGAGCAGTGGTCTTTTTGGTCCATTTTGTTTATAGAGCAGTTTAAGTCCAAAGTTTCTTTGTTGGTTTTCTTTCTTGATGATCTTCCCAGTGCCATGAGTGAGGTATTGAAGTCCCCAACTATTATTGTATTGAAGTCTATCTTTCTCATTAGATCTGGTAGCAATTGCTTTATATATCTGGGTGTTCCAGTGTTGGGTGCATATATATTTACAACTGTTATGTCCTCTTGTTGAAATGATACCTTTATCTTTATATAATGACCTTGTTTTTTCTCTTTGCATTGTTTTTGACTTAAAGTCTATTATATCTGATGTATATAGTTGACTCTCGAACAACATAGGTTTGAATTGTACAGGTTCACTTATATATTTATATTTTAAAAACCACATATCAATAGAAAATACAATATTCATAGGATGTGAAATTTGCATATATGGAGGGCCTACTTTTTGTATACATGATTTCACAGGGCCAACTTCAGGACTTGAGTATGCACAGATTTTGGTGCACATGGAGTGTCCTGGAACAAATGCCTTGTATATGCTGAGTTGTGAATGTAGTTATCCTGCTTATTTTTGGTTTCTATTTATGTAGAATATCTTTTTCTATCCTTTCGTTTTCAGTCTATGTGTATCTTTATGGGTAAAGTGAGTTTCTTATAGGTAGCATATAGTTGAGTATTTAAAAAAATCTATCCAGCCAATCTCTATCTTTTAACTGGGAAATTTAATTCATTTATATTCAAGATAAATAGGTAAGAACTTCTGTCATTTTGTTAATTGTTTTCTTTTTTTTATGTTCTTTGTTCCTTTCTTTATCTTTTATTGTCTATCTCTTCAGTTTTGTGTTTTTTTTTTTTGTAGTGATAAAATTGGATTCTTTTCTCTTTCTCATTTGGGTATCTGCTCTGCTAGTGAGTTTTAAGCTTTCATATATTTTCATGATGGTAGTTCATCCTTTTACTTCCAGATGTAGGACTCCCGTAAGCATTTCTTGTAAGACTTATCCTTTCACTTCAGATGTAGGACTCCCATAAGCATTTCTTGTAAGACTAGTCTAGTGGTGATAAATTCTCTCAGTTTTTTCTTGTCTGGGAAAGACTTTGTTTCTTCTTTATTTCAGAAGGATAGCTTGCTGGAGTTGTATTCTTGGCTGGTAGGTTTTTTTTTTTTCTTTCAGCATTTTTGAATGTTATCATTCCATTCTCTCCTGGCTTATAATGTTTCTGCAGATAAATCTGCTTTTAGTCTAATAGGGATTCCCTTATACATGACTTGATGCTTTTTTCTTGCTGTTTTTAATATTCTTTTTTTGTCTTTGACTTTTGACAGTTTTATGAGAATGTGCTTTGGAGAGGACATTTTTGGGTTGAATACGTTTGAAGATCTTTGAGTTTCCTGAATGGGGATGTCCATCTTTCTTTCAGGACTTGGGGAGTTTTCAGCTAAAATGTTTTCTATGCCCAACTTCACTCCTTCTGTAACTCTCAATATGTAAAAATTTGTTTACTTAATGGTGTCCCATTAATACCACAGGTTTCTTTATTCTTTTTTATGTTTTCCTCTTTCTTTTTTTTTTTTTGTCTGACTGGGTTATTTCAAAACACCTGACTTTGAGTTTAAATACTCTTTCTTTTGCTTGATGTAGTCTGTTGTTAAGCTTTCAATTGTGTTTTTAAATTTCATTCATTGAATTCTTGTTTTTTCTTTTTTCTTTTTCCTATCAGATGGGCAATGTGCTTGTTTCAGGACAAAGTTTGAGGGAGGCACGTCTTACACATAAGTGTGAACATTCAATCATCACACTTTATTCATTGAATTCTTAAGCTCTGTTTTTTTAAAAATGATATATATATCTTTTTGTTGAATTTCTCATTTAGATCATTAATTGTTTTTCTGATTTCCTTGTATTATCTATTTATATTTTCTTGTATCTCACTGGATTTCCTTAAGATCATCATTTTGAATTACCTTTCAGGCATTTTGTAGATTTTCTTCTATTTAAGTTTGTTACTGGAGAGTTGTGTTTCTTTGGAGGTGTCATGTTTCCTTGTTTTTCCATGTTTCTTTTTTTTTTTAACTTAAAAAAATTGTTTGAATAAAAGTATCTCTTTATTTATTTTTTTAAATTTATTTACCTAGAGACAGGGTCTCACTCTGTTGCCCAGGCTGGAGTACAGTGGTGCTATCTCAGCTCACTGCAACCTCTGCCTCCCCGTTCAAGCGATTCTTCTGCCTCAGCCTCCTTAGTAGTTGGGACTACAGGTGCCCACCACCACGCCTGGCTAATTTTTGTTATTTTTGGTAAAAATGAGGTTTCATCATGTTGGCCATACTGGTTCCGAACTCTTGACCTGAAGTGATCCACCTGCCTCAGCCTCCCAAAGTGCTAGGATTGCAGGCGTGAGCCACCTCACCTGGCCTGGCCTGTTTTTCCGTATTTCTTTTGTTCCTACATTGATATTTGTGTGTCTAGTAGAACAGTCGTATCTTCCACTTTTATGAAGTAACTTTTGTAGGGAAAGACTTTTTTCTCTGTATATCAGTTAGGTTGGGTGTTTGGTTTAGCTTCTGGTTGGGCACAGAAGTATAATTGCCTTGTGATTTTTTTGGCTGTAATCAACATCAGCAATGTCTGTATGTGCCTCAGTGGCCTTGACTTTGGTGTTTGTGGAGACAGTGGCACGGTTTTGCTGGGAAGAGGGATTGCCAGATGGGTTAGTTCTCAGTCCCTGGTGAGTGAGCATGGTGCATGGTAGATCCTCCATGGGAGGGGGAAGGGTTGCTGGTGGTGTCAGTTGTCTTGGTCCATATGGGGCACATGTGGCACATGGTTTCTCTCTACTGCTAGATAGATCATGGTTGCTTGAGGCGATAGATGCTGGCCAGGCTAATTCTTAGTCTCTGGGGAATGCATATGTCAGCCTTCTCTTCCTGGTGGCAGTGTCCCCATTGTACTTGAATATTTGTTTTTGTTTTTGGAGTGTAGGGTGCTACATGGACTGAGGTCATAGTGGTACCACTGAAACTAGCTGGGTTCATGATCCTGCAGCCTTCTGTGTGGGCATGGTGGGATGATGACAGATGGCACCCCTAGGATATGGAGATGTTTGGGTTATTGGCCTCCAGGTCAGAATGCACACCAGCAGTGGTTCCATTCCTAAAATGGGGTCGAACTGTAACAGCTTGGGTCTCATGGGATGGGGAGGACTCAGCTTGTGTTCCTTTTAAGGAGCAATTCAGCAGTCTATACTCCAGGAAGGTCCCTCTACTGAGCTCAGGGTCTGTGAGAACTGTGGAACTCTTCGGTAGCTAGGATTGCAGGTATTTGTGATGGTAATGGTGACTCTTAGGTATCTCCCACTTAACCTTTTACCCACAATAGGAAGTCCCTCTCAGCTCTAAGCTGATTACATCTGGAGGCTTCATTTCCCCCTCTAAGCTGCCATGCCGAGTTTCTTTGCCTCAGAAGGTTTTTGTCACTTCCTTGCTGAATTGTCATGTTCTCCCTTAGACATTCTGCCTGAAGCGCTGTTATTTGTTGTTTTGGTCCTTCTTTGCAGAGGAGACAAGGATTGGGCACCTCCAGTTGGCCATCTTGATGACGTCTAACCAGTGTTTTTCTAGTTAAGATTTTAATTTCTGTGATTTTGCTCTGGTGATAGTGGGATTGCTGAATGGGTCAGTGTCAATTTAGTGGCCTCTAATGTGGAGATTTGTTTGAGATAAATTTACCTCAATATTATTTAACTGCCCATGATTGATCTCAATAAATTATTTATCCAACTTTCAATGCTTGCCTGCCTGGTTGCGGTTTGTAAAATTTCCACTTGGGGGTAGTGTTTCATTGCACAATCAAACAATGCTTTCTTCACTTAAGTATCACATATTCTAACTTGCTTTTGAACTTTCTTGTGCTTAAAAAGGGTCATAAAAGACTGTTAGCCGTCTTAAAATCTTGATATTTTTTAACTGGTTGTTTCCTGTCATTTGAATAATTGCATTGAAATGAACAGTTAATAAGAATTCAGTGTTTTGAGAATCCTAACACTTTTTTCCGTCTGTTAAGGGGTAATATAAGCCTCTTTCTATTATTTTTGTGTCTTTGTAACATTTTTATTTGCAATAAGACATCATATTATACTGTCAGAAAAAAATCTCAGTCCGCATTTTGAAAAACTCATTTCCTGTTTTCAAAAAGTTAAGTGAAAATATATATGCCTTAGCTGATTTTAGGCATTGGCTTTTTCTCCATATTATCCCATTACCTATTTATCCAGTTCCACTGTCAACCCGCACTCCAGTTTTAAAAAGAGCAATTTTTCAGAAGAAAAAAAAATCTTGTTTCAAAAAATTGTGTTAATCATAACTATTACATTTTCATGTATACAATTCTGCTGTTTATTAATTAGTAACTTTTTTATTGATATAGTTTTCAAAATCTCTGCAGTAACCCTATGGAGAAGATCATTTCACAATGCAGATTCTTTGTTTCAAATAATTCTCTTAAGTTCTGTTTTTCCAAGTTATTTTCAAATAATTCTCTTAAGTTCTGTTTTTCCAAGTTATTTGGCATTTGTCTATGTATCTTTTTATTAGTTTTTGCATGTTATTTTGTAAATTTTTTCATAAATTCTTGTGTAAATTAACTTTGTTATTTGTTCTTGTTTGATTATGTTGGCTTGGATATATGCTTTATGCTAAAATCTGTGTATCACTGTCACCGTCACATACTTAATTTTCAATAAATAATAAACTCTTTGAGGGCAAACACCATTCTTACACATTTGTGTGTTCCTCTGTAGATTTTCTTGCAAGTAGTAAATTCTCAATGTTTGTAAATATATACTTGGATATAGGGAGATGTTATATGGTAAGTGTGATCAGGTGTTAAACATACGAACATGGAGTTATGGTATAAATTAGTGACTAAACATGTCCTGGTTCTGTATGTAATTTTTGACCTCTTTTGATAAATAGTTTTTATTTCTTTCATTTTAGACACTGTGTATGTTGTAAAAACTTAAAATACTATTTTTTAATATTTTAAGCTCATGCCTGTTGCTTTTAAAATCACCATTCTTATACATAAAGACTTTCTTATGGAGAAGATATTTCAACATTGTATGCTTAATCTTTAAAAACTTTTTTATTGTGGTAAGAATACTTACAAGATCTATCCTCTTCACAAGGTTTTAAGTGTACAATATAGTATTGTTATAGGTATGTTGTATAGCCGATCTCTAGAACTTATTTATCTTGCATGATTGAAACTTTTTTTTTTTTTTCTTAAGACAGAGTTTCCACTCTGCTGTCCAGACTGGGGTGCCGTGGCATGATCTCAGCTCACTGCAACCTTTGCCTTCTGGGTTCAAGCGATTCTTCTGCCTCAGCCTCCTGAGTAGCTGGGATTGCAGGTGTGCGTCATCACGCCCAGCTAATTTTTGTATTTTTAGTAGAGACGGGGTTTCACCATGTTGGCCAGGTTGATCTTGAACTCCTGACCTCAGGTGATCCCCCCCACCTCAGCCTCCCAAAGTGTTGGGATTACACGCATGAGCCACTACACCCAGCCAAATGTAATTGAAACTTTATACCCATTGGTTTGCAACTCTCCATTTCCAGCATCTCCCTAGTTCCTGGCAACCATCATTCTATTTTCTGATTCTATGAGTTTTGATATTTTAGATACCCCACATAAGTAGAATCATGCCTATATTTGTCCTTTTGTGACTCACTTATTTCTTTTAACATAGTGTCTTCAGAATGTATTCATATTATCACATATTGCAGTATTTTATTCTTTTTAAATGCAGAATACTATTCCATTGCATGTATATACCCCATTTTCTTTATTGATTCATCTATCCACAGACATTTAGGTTGTTTCCACATCTTAGCTATTGTGAATTGTGTTGCAGTGAACATTGGAGTGCTAATATCCTTTGATATTTGAAGAGAATTTCAAGTCAGTTTTTCTTCTGATTTCAGTTGTTTTGGATAAAGACGTGGAAGTAGGATTGATCGATTTTAGAGTAGTTTTGTTTTCCTGTGTATTTAATCTTAAAGTGATTTTCACATTTTTTCTTTTCTTTTGCTGAAAAGTGGGTTGAATCTTTTTTTTTTTTTTTTTTTTAACTTTTCTTCCCTGCTCCTTTTTTTTTTCTGGATCGGATCTTGCTCTGTTGCCCAGGCTGGAGTGCAGTGGCATGATCATAGCTCACTGCAGCATTGATTTCCCAGGTTCAAGCAATCCTCCCACCTCAGCCTCCCAAGTAGCTGGGACTACAGCTAGATGCCATAATGCCCAGCTAATTATTTTGGTTTTTAGTAGAGATGAAATCTTGCTATGTTGCCCAGGCTGGTGGTCTTGGACGCCTAAGCTCAGGCAGTCCTCCCACCTTAGCCTTCCAAAGTGCTGGAATTACAGGTATAAACCACCATGCCCAGGCTTTTTTACTTTTTGAAAGAGGAAAAACACTGCATAGTTAAAAATGTCGTGAGAAGAACCCATGTTTAAATATTTTTGCTGTTTATTTATGTCTGTATTCAAAAATGAAGAGGAATGTTTTGAAAATGCCTGTGGTGTGTTTAGTAAGATGGGATAGGGTAGGAAGGAATTGGGCAGGTGACTGAAGGGAAGTGCTAGTAATTAGAATTTCATTTTCAACACACACGTGCGTGCACGCACACACACACACATTGGAAGTCTAAAATAATTAATTGTTGTTTGTTTGTTTTTGCGTTACAGTGAATGATTTGGGAGGGGACTTCAAAGGAGTTGGTAAAGGCTCCTTGGCTGCTGATAAGGTTGTTGAAGAAATAAGAAGGAGAGGTGGAAAAGCAGTGGCCAGCTATGGTATGGTATTTGAGAGAACTATACTACTTATTTTCCTTCAACTAATGCTGTTTGCCACATTAATAATCTTTGAGCAAATATCTCAGTATTCCAGTGTAATTATGATTTTCTAAGTCTGCCAAAATTCTCTGACTACGTATTTTATATATGGGAGAATTTTTAACACTTTTGATGTAGACTATTTCATGATTCTAACCTTTGTTCTGTTGTTTACTATTTTTCTTAGTGAGCACACACAATAATTACAATTCTTAGTGAGCACATACAATAATTAGTAAATTATTGTAGATATGGATATGTTCTAAGTTCTGTTGGGTGAATAGCATCTGTCGTGTACTCTGACCCACAGAATTTAGAAGTCCTTTGGAAGGGAGGTTGCTGAAATTTCATACAAATTTTCATTTCCCTCAGATTCAGTGGAAGAAGGAGAGAAGGTTGTGAAGACAGCACTGGATGCTTTTGGAAGAATAGGTGATGTTTCTTTGTGTTATGGCTCTTATGGAGCAACTTCTACCTTCCTAATAAAATATTTTTAAGTTGACTTTTATTTACTAAACAGATACCTCTTTCCTCATAATCACATTTTAAAATTTGATTTATAAGTTAATTATTTTACTTATTTCAAAAAGGGCTTCATTGAGGTGGCAAGTTTATGGCTATAGTGTTGAGTTTGTTTTTTTGCACCTTAAGTGCTTTAAAAAACTTGTAAACATTTACTCAGTGTCCTTTTTTAAATAATTCAGTT
Source organism: Theropithecus gelada (assembly GCF_003255815.1). NCBI lineage: Eukaryota > Metazoa > Chordata > Mammalia > Primates > Cercopithecidae > Theropithecus > Theropithecus gelada. The sequence goes on from NC_037673.1 coordinate 115,995,219, forward strand.
AAACCTCAAAGATGTTTATAAGATAAAAAATAAACCAATATTTTGGCAATAGAGGACCCAGTGGATTCTTTTGGATAATTATAATAATTTGGATTAAAATGATCCAATATCTTGCAAATTACTTATGATGATTTCTCTGTAATAAAAATCTTAATTTTTAAGAAATATTTGAAATAAATTGTTTAGTCTGTTATTTCTCTAGCTAATCTTCCCAGTTTAGTCCCACGTACTCTTAATAGATTATTTAACTGCTAGATGGAGACATCACAGAAGATAAGCCCAACATGTTTACAATCTGAAAAACATTACTTATTCTTAATTGAATGTACTCTCCCCTTTTTTGTTTGGTCTGTCACATTTATTTTTCTTATTATGTTTGATGGAACTCATAAGAACCATGTTCACATATCATCTGACAGGGATAGAAACCACAAAAATATGAAATCATAGGGTGAAAATAGCCACAAGAGGGCTGAACCTTAAAAAGTAATTATTTTCATTCATAGTGAGAAAATAATTATGTATCAAGATAAGGCATCAGTTTGTAACTCTAATGGTTTTCTTTTTGGGCCTTTTACTTTTGAGTGGCAAGGAAAAAATCTAACTTTAACTTGCTAAGTGAATTCTGAGGTTAAGTGTAGAACGGCTTATGATTCTGATTCCTTAGAACCTAAGAGTTGTACAGTAGCTAATTCTATAAATAAGTGGATAGAATTTTGATAGAGAGGTGGGAAAATTTATAGATATTAGTTTGAGAGGAAGGTGCTTGATATAATGTGATACTTAGGCTTTTGTGAGTCAATTTTTTTGATGTAGGTATAGAGTTTGTTTTAATAGCACTCTACCTATTATATTTACTTTTTCATGGTTAAAAAAGCCAGTTTTGAGAGAAATGTGAGTTGTAAGCAAATGCAAACTACTATGCTTGCTTTTATATGTGACTGGATCTTTTTATATTGTAGATGTTGTGGTCAACAATGCTGGGTGAGTATTTCTTTTTCATTTTTAGTGATGTGCATATAATTTTTAAAAAAATATAACTTTCCTCTTCTTACCCTATACAACATTGATTTTTTAGAATTCTGAGGGATCGTTCTTTTGCTAGGATAAGTGATGAAGACTGGGGTAAGTTGATTTTAATATGTCTCTGTGGAACTTACTTATCCATTTAGCCTTTTTAATATTTGATAAATTTATACATTTAAGGAAAAACTTGCTTCTACCTACTTTTGCTGCTAGTATATATGATGAGTAAGCTGTGTACTGAAAACAATAAATAGTTAGAAGTAGCCTCTTTTAGAAAATATTTAATACGTTTAAAAAATGTTAAATCATTTGTTTAGAAGTTGTCTAAAAGGATTTTATTTCTTCAGGTTTCCGTCTCCCGTTTTTTTCTCCTTAAGAGGTTGTCAGCATTTTCTAGCTGTATTAACTCTTAACAGCCTTTAATGTGCTTATCCAGATGTGTGAATCTTTCTCAAGAGCAGGAGCAGGATATGTAAGGGAGTCTAGTGTACTAAAAATGATGGCGATCTTAGAACAGGTTAGGACAAAACCTGGATATAATTTTGAAGCTTCTAGTAAATAGGAAAGTTTTCCATTCTGTCTGAATTGGAAAGATTGAGTTTAGATAATGAACAAATCACAGTTAAGAGTTTTTTTTTTTTCTCTTTTGCTCTTCTTTGTCCTTACTTCCATTGGCCATCAGAACTAAAATGAAGAGTGGTGGCTGAGACAGTGGGAGGCATGGCAACTGAGGTGAAACAGTTGTATCATTGTTTATAGAATGTGTTTTGGGGGAATATTGCCTGACTGTCTTTTGAAAGAAGAATTAATATCTTTGATTTACAATTAAGCTAAGAAGAGCTTTTAGTTTCTGCTTCCTTTGTAACAACTGGGATAAAAAAGAAGCTAAGAAAGATAGGATTTGCTGGTAAAGGGGGCCTATGTTGGTGCTTTTCTTGGTGCTGCGATGGGACTGAGGTATTTCCTTCTCTGATGCCATCCTACTAAGCCCACTACTCCTGACTACCCTTCTCTCTCTCTTTTTTTTTAGTTCCTTTTTTCACTCTTACATTCTTCTTCTAATATACACAGGAAAACATTTGTTTTAACAAAATTAAGAATGCTTAAAAAGTTTGACAGTTAAAATCTAGAGTTGTCTGTCTGAATGTTTTGTAAGTGCTTCATTAGATCGAAATCTGTGAAAACAGGCCTCTTTCACAAACTCATTTGCAGACGGTAACAGTAGGGATCTAGTGAATATTTTGTAAATATTTCTTAATGAGCTATGTGGTTTATGATTATGCTTTAACTGATGTTAGTGTTGAGTGCCAGTTATATTTGTAAAAATCTTGGATTTTATATTAGCAAATTTTTATATAAAGTAGGCATAAATTAAGGGCATAGCATTATATTTGGATGTAGGTGTTCCATTAATTTTACAAATTATGAGGAAAGCTGTTGTAGTTCTAGGTGTGAACTATCGATTAGTAGCATAACTGAAACAAAGGCAAAATACTCATTGGGGTGCGACAGTAGGTGATTTTATACATTAGGTATAAAATGAACATCTTTGTATAAATACAACATTGCTTATGTTGATTCTCAGACATGCTTATCTAAGTTTTTACAAAATATTCAATAAAAATAATTTATTGTTTTAGATATAATCCACAGAGTTCATTTGCGGGGCTCATTCCAAGTGACACGGGCAGCATGGGATCACATGAAGAAACAGAAATACGGAAGGTAGAGTTGCATGTGGTTGTCAAGGGGGATTGAAGATGTTGTGTCTGAGGGTTCTTGTGTACAGGGAAAGATGATGTGAAGTGTTGTGAAATGATTTATGATATTGAGGAAAACATCTTTAGATATGGCTTTTAACATATGGTTTTGACACATACCCTCATTAAATTGGTATCACTTAGTCACAGATTGGCTGAGCTGGACAGCTTTATATTTATTTTTTACCTCTTTTTGTTATTAAAGATTTTCTTGCTGTTCTCTGGCAACTTTTATTTTATTTTGAGACATGGTTTCATTCTTGCCCAGGCTGGAGTACAGTGGCATGAACATGGCTCACTGCAGCCTTACCTCCTGGACTCAAGCAGTCCTCCCACTTTAGCCTCCCAAGTAGCTGGGACTGCAGGTATGTGCCACCACACCTGGCTAATTTTTTAATTTTTTGGTAGAGATGGTGTCTCATTTTGTTGCCCAGGCTGGTCTCAAACTCTTGGGCCCAAGTGATCTTCCTGCCTTAGTTTCTGGCATTTTAGAAGGTAGTACACACATTGAGGATTCGGCTATACCTTATTCTGTAACCTGAATATTATTTCATGTCTTCCCAACTGGGGAGAGATGAATGGCTATTTCCTGCTGACTGGTACTAGTCAGACATTAGTTAGTCTTTATCAACTGTTTAAGAACTGTAGGACCTCTCATGATTGCTCCTAGATAAGTAACTCATTGTGGCAGTGCTAGTACGCTTAATCCATGTTCTCTTTTGCACTCTAGTGTTGAGGTCATTCCTCTTAATTTAGGGCTCATACATACCTAATAGAAGCAAATTGCTTGTGATGCCTGTTTTTGTTGGAGATTTCTAGTTTATCCTGGTCCTGACAGTTTCTGAGAATAGATGACATGATTTGTTTTACTTAGCCTAAGTAGAGTTAGTGAGGTTGGGTCAGATTTTGAGATGATTGTTTTAACGAGGCATTTAATATTATTCAGAAAGGGAGAGAGGCAAAGTGATGAGGACTGAAAAATTAGAACTGTTCGATTTAATATTTCTTGCTAAAATTTTAACTTGTATGTTACCAGGTTATTTTATGGTTATAAATATTTATTGTTGTTTTTGATAGATAATGAATATACATTCTTACATTTAAGTGTAAGTGTAAGTGTAAGATCATTTGGTTCTGGCCAGAAAATCTTTTTAAAACAGTTAAATCTTGTAGTTGAATTTTGAGAGATTACTTATATATTAATATTATTTTAGATACATGAATCATGATTGTAAGAAACTAATGACAGTATACATAGTTGCTTTTGATAGGTGCAATAGTACCAAAACAGAATTGGAGTTGCAATGTTATCAAATTATGGAAAAGATGATATTGAGAGATTGATTTTCTTTTTAGAATTATTATGACTTCATCAGCTTCAGGAATATATGGCAACTTTGGCCAGGCAAATTATAGTGCTGCAAAGTTGGGTCTTCTGGGCCTTGCAAATTCTCTTGCAATTGAAGGCAGAAAAAGCAACATTCATTGTAACACCATTGCTCCTAATGCTGGATCACGGATGACTCAGACAGTTATGCCTGAAGGTTAGTAAGCAAGCTTATATTTTTCAGTGCTGTTACTTACAAATCTATGTGGAGTGAGCTGTGCAAAAGTATTTAATTTTCTGAATACTTAAAAATTATTATTTTTTTCAATTTCAAAAGCATTATGTGTAAATTGTGTTCATTGTGGAAAATTTAGAAAAGCCTAAAGGAAAAAAATAAAAAATGACCCATAATTCTACCACATTGATAAAAACTTTCATTCTTTTTCTCTGTATAGATAGTCTTTTTTTTTTTTTTTATGGAATGGGGTAATATTCTTCCTGTTTCATAATAATTGTTGTAAAAATAGATTATTTTTTAGAGCAGTTCTAGATTTACAGAAAAATTGTACAGAGAATTCTTATATACTTTACCTCCCACAGTTTTCCCTGCTATTAACATCTTTGGTCAGAGTGGTATATTTATTACAATTGATGAACCAGTATGGAACCATTATGATAAGCTAAAGTTAATCGTTTACACTGGGATTCACCCTTTGTGTTGTACAATTGTATGGGTTTTCACAAATGCATATAGTTATGTATCCACTCTTATAGTGTCATACAGAACAGTTTTACTTCCCTAAAAATCCCCTGTGTTTCACCTGTTTCTCTCTCCCCTTTTCTTCCTGAATTCTCAGAGATTGAAGCTCACTTCTTTTTATCGTTCAGTAATATTCCATGGTATAAATGTACTACAGTTTTTTTTATTCATACACCTATTGAGGGAGATCTCGATTGCTTCCAGTTTTTGGCACTTATTAATAAAGCTGCCATAAACATTCATGTGCAGGTTTTTGTGTAGACATAAGTTTTTAAGTCATTTGGGCACATATCATGGAGTGTGATTGCTGGATGCTATGATGATAAGACTAGGTTTAGCTTTGTAAGAAATTGCTAAACTGTCTTCCAAAATGATTGTATCATTTTGCATTCCCACCACCAATTAATGAGAGTTCTTGTTGCTCCACATCCTCGCCAGCATTTTTTATTGTCAGTACTTTGGATTTTAGGTTTTCCAATAGATATGTAGTGATATCTTGTTTTAATTTGCACTTACCTAGTGACGTATGGTATTGAGCATTTTTTTCCTGTGCTTATTTGGCATTTATTTGTCTTTTTTGTTGAGAAGTCTATTCACATCTTTCACTCATTTTTAAATTGGATTGTTTTCTTGAATGTTAAGGGTTCTTTGTATATTTTAGAAACAAGTCCTTTATCAGATACATGTTTTAGAAATTTTTTTTTCAGTCTGTGGCTTGTCTTTCTATTCTCTTAATCTCCTTTACTTTTGAAGGATAAGTTCATTGGATACAGAATTCTAGGTTGGTGGCTTTTTTCTTTCAACATTTTAAATACAGGCATATCTTGGCGATGTTGCAGGTTTGGTTGTAGATCACCACAATAAAGCTAAGATTGCAGTAAAACAAGTCATATAAGTGTTTTGGTTTCTCAGTGCATGTAAAAGTTATGTTTACAGTATACTGTAGTTTATTAAATGTGCAAGAGCATTATGTGTAGATCTAAACTATATACATGCCTTAATTAAAAACCACTTTATTGTTAAATGCCAATATGGATAAATGATGAAGCGAGCACATGCTGTTGGAAAAATGACGCTGATAGACTTGCTTCATGTAGAGTTGCCACAAACCTTCAGTTTGTGAAAAACGCAATATTTGCATAGCACAATAAAGTGGAATATAATACAATGAGATGGGCCTGTATTTCACATCACTTTCCTCTTGGTTACATGGTTTCAGAAAGGAAGTGTGACATAATTCTTATCCTTATTCCTCTATAGGTAAGGCGTTTTTTTCCCCTCTGGCTTCTTGCAAGATTTTCTCCTTATCTTTGGTTTTCTGCAGTTTGCGTATGATGTGTTTAGGTGGAGATTTTTGATATTTATGCTGCCTGGTATCCTCTGAGATTCGTGTCATTAATTTTGGAAAATTCTCAGCCATCATTCCTTCAAATATTTTTTCCTTATTCTCTTTTTCTTCTTCTCGGGTTCTCATTGTATGCAGGTTATATCTTTTGTAATTGTCCCGCAGTTCTTAGATCTTTATTCTGTTCCATTTTTCTCATTCTTTTTTTGCGTTTCCGTTCAGGAAGTTTGTATTGACATATCTTCAAGCTCAGTGATTCTTTCTTCATTTCTTGTACAGTGGTTTTGATTTCTAGTATTTTCTTTTGATTCTTTTTTAGAGTTTTATCTCTCAGCTTAAAGTAACCATCTGTTCTTGTGTATTATTCACTTTTTCCATTAGAGCCCTAAGCATAGTAATCATAGTTATTTTAAATTCCTTGTCTAGTAATCTCCAAATCTCTGCCATATATGAATCAGGTTCTAATGTTTGTCTCTTTAGCCTATGCTTTTTCTTGCCTTTTAACATGGGTTGCAATTTTTTTGTTGAAAGTAAAAAATAATGCTATTGAGTAATAGCAAGTGAGATTAATAGGCCTTTAGTGTGAGGTTTTATGTTTATCTCGTTAGGAATTAGGCCGTGTTTATTATTTACTATAGCTATGGGTATCAGAGGCTTCTGCTTCCTCTCTGTTCTTGTTTTTTTATACTCTGTTGTCTTTGAGTTTCCTTAGAAACTCTTTGTTAAATAGAGTTTGTATCTTGAAGCTCTCACTTGTAATTGTTATTATACTGGAGCCCTGTTGATGGAATGGAAAGGTATTGGGGAGGGGAAGTGTTGTATACTCTTATTATTAAATCTCCATTTTGTTTAGTGGGTCAGAGTCCTAGGTTGGTACCTTCGGAAGAGTTTTTTAGCTTTTTTTTCTTCTCCTTCCCGTATTTGAGATGGGAAAGCTAGAGAAGTTCCAATTGTCTAATCACTCTTCCCCTAGGTCAGACAAGGCTCTAGTAAAGTAGTGTCTCTTGAGCAGGCCTTAAGTGGAACAGAATACTCTGGGCATATTTCAGAATGGTTTCTTTCCCCTTTTCTTCTCCAAAGCATGAGGGGATTTTTCTCTGATCTTCACTATGTAGGGGGAAATTTTGGAGGTAAAACTTATAGAAGTATTGGAGTCCCCTCCTAAGTTTGGGTCCTCCTAAGATGAAACAAGTCCACATTCCGCCTCTAGCAGTTTATCAGTTACTGTTTAAGTGTTCTAACTGCTTGGGCTCTGGAGGCTTCTGTTCCCAGGAAGCTGGGTTTTCTGCGTTTGCCTGTGTCTCCAGTTTTCCCGATGGTGATTTGCCCTGTGACCTGAATTCTCTGGTGCCGATAAGCAGAGTTGTTGATTTTTAGCTTGTTAAGCTTTTATCTTGGTTTGAGGATGGAAGTAACAACTTCCAAGCTCTTTTTATGTTGGAGTGCAGACTGGAAGTCTAATTATTATTATCTTTTCTTTTCCCATATCATGAACATTTTCCCATTTAATAAAATAGTGCAGGGTATCTTTTAATGGTTGCATTATATTTTACCTTATTCATGTTCCATAATTAAAAAAAATGCTTTTTATGGTCATAGTTTCTTTGTGTAAAAAAAGACTTTTTTGTGTAGCTTTCTAATATACATAAGAGTAAAGAAAGTTAAGAACCATTTGTACCCATTATTCAGCTTCAGCAAATGGTCAACAGCCAATTTTGTTTCATTTTTTGATCACCTTCTCCTTTTTCTTCTGCAGTATTTCAAAGTAAATCCTAGACATTGTATTTCACCTAATGAACACTTGGAAATGAATATCTAACAGATATGGACACGTAACCACAATGCCATTATCATAACCAAACAAAATAACTTGCTAATATCCCCTAATACCAAATTCATATTAAAATTTTCTAGTTGTCTTGAAAGAGATATTTTTAGAGTTGGTTTATTCCGCTAAGGATCCAAACAAGGTCCACAGGCATTTTTGTTGTTATAGCTCTTAAGTTTCCTTTAACGCATAATAGTTCATCTTCCCTTTTTAAAAAAAAGTCAAGCTGGACAGGGTGGTTTGTGCCTGTAGTCACAGCGACTTGGAAGGCTGAGGTGAAAGGATTCTTGAGCCCAGGAATTTGAGGCAGCAGTGAGCTATGGTTGCACCACTGCGCTCCCGCCTGGGTAAAGGACTGAGACCGTGCCTTAAAAAGAAAAAAAGCTGTTTGTTTGTTCAAGAATCTAGTTCTTTTGTTCTATAGACTATTCTTCATTCTTGATTTAGGTTGTCTTTGCACCTTTGTGGAAAATCAATCGAATACTTACCCCTGGGTCTATTTCTGGCTTCTGTGTTCTATTCCATTGATCTGTGCGCCTGTCCTTTCAGCAATATCAGGATGTTTTGATTATTCTAGTTTTATATTAAGTCTTGGAATGAGATAGTGTAAGTCTTTCAACTTTCTTTAAAAATTTAAATGGATAATTGAGAGCCTACCTCTCTTTACATATATATATATATCTTAGTTGACTATGGAGAACTGTAGGTTTTGGTACTCTTGGTTTTTATATATTTCTGAAAAGAAGATTTACATAATACTTTAAAAGTAGCTTCTGTGAAATGGTACAAAATAATTGATGGAATTATTTTAAAATTAGCTACTCGATGGAACGCAAATACTTACAGTACCATTTATTTTCCATATTTGAACTAACATTCATTTTAGAACTTGGGACTTGTAATACTACAGCAGTACTTTGCAGCCTTTGCCAAGAGCTGTGTCTAACCAATTTTCTTTAGTGTAGAATACCTATTTGGACCTGAGATCTAATTTTTTTCCCGTTTCCTTGACAGCAGAACCATTTTTAAAGCCTCGTATTCTTTAAAAACTCTTTATGTTCTCATGGTCATGTCAAAGGAATTCTTGTTAAAGAATCATGTTATGTGAAAGATATACACTTTATTTGTTTCCTTTTAAGTATGATACTATATAGGCACAAAACAGTATAGGTTATAGATACAAGAAGTAAAGCATAAAAATGTATCGAATATTCATAAACTCACTTCTCAACCCAAGAATTGGAACATTGCCAGTAACTTGCATCTAACTTTGTACCTTCTTTCTACCCCCCTGCTTCATATCAAGAGACAAACCACTAGTTAGAATTTGTGCTGATCATCCCTTTGTTAGATTTCTACCTTTAGTCACTTTTTGCTGTGGGTTCTAGACTCTTTGGGAAGCAGTACATTTTCAAGAAAGTACTTAAAACTTTAGGTTTTAAATTTGTTTTTCTTTGGGAATATGCTGCCATTTATTTGAACAGATCTGGACCACTAAACCGTTAAGTAAATGTTTAATCCTTTATGCCTACCATGCTGTAGTAAAAGAAGTTTAGAAAATAAAGTCTACTTTAGACAAATGACTTAATCTTTCTGGATCTGTTTTCTCTTCCACAAAGTAAGAGAGTTATAGATCATTTTAAAATTTCCTTTAATTTTGGGACTATTGTTTCTAGTCCTATAATTCCATTATTTTTATTCTGCTTTTTTCTTACTCTTTTACAGTTTAGAATATCTGAAAATTTATTTTGACCTGAAGCTTTTCTTCTCCTCCTCTAAAATATTTCCTTATGGGCAATTAAAGGAATTATTTGTTAAAGAACCAGATATTATGAGTAATGTATGGAGACATTTTTGCTATTTCATTTCCCCTTTGAAATATACTTGATACATGAAAAATAATGTGTATAACTTACATGTTTCTTACATGAAATAAAATCAAACCCTATAATGAGTATCCAGAAACTAACTTTCGAAGCTGTTTTAGTTATTTCCTGCTGTGTAGTAAACTACTCTAAAACTTAGTGGATTAAAACAGCAAACATTTATTATCTCACTCAATTTCTGGGGTCACTAGGAATTTTAGCCTAACTAGGAGGTTCTGCTTCTAGGTCTTTAATGCGGTTTTAATGAAGATGTTTGCTGGCACTGTAGTCATTTGAAAACTTGGCTTGGAGGATTTACTTCCAAGATCATTTGTGCACATGGTAGTTGCCAAGAGGCCTCTGTTCCTTCCTATCTGTTGTCAGGAGGCCTCAGTTTCTCACCATGTGGCCTTCTCCATAGGACTGCTTTTGACATGGCAGCTGGCTTTCCCCAGAGCTAACGATTTGAAAGAGAGGGCCACCAAGACAGAAGCTGCAGTGTCTTTTATAACCTATTTCAGAAGAGATGTACCATCACGTTTGTCCTATCCTATTGATCACACAGACTAGCCTTGGTACACTGTGAAAAAGGACTACAACAAGGGATAAATTAAAGGACATGGGAGTCATTGAAGATCATCTTGATGACATGCTGTCATGCGGCCCCCCAACTGGAGCATTTCCATAACTTGTGTCTATTTTCGTTACCTTTTTACCTCACCCCATTTCCTCCCCAAAGAGGTAATCACTTAAAGAGAATATTCATTCCCTTACCTTTAATTTTTTTTAAATAAAAATTACATGGACAAACACTTTATTGTTTGGTTTTCTTGTTTTTGATCTTTATGACATTTGTCATTTAAAAAAATTTTTGGGAATTGTACTTTGTCTTTCCATGCAATTTTAGGGCTCTAAGATTTATATATAGCTGTAGCTCATTCAATTTTATTGCGGCAAGACTATTATGTGAATTTATTTAATTCTTATTAATGAACATATGTGTTGCTTTTTAATTAATTTGCTTTTATTCTTGTACGTGTGTTCTGGATAACAAGAACAATAACTTTTCTTGGATATGTACTTTGAAGTAAAATTGTTGAGTCAGGAAGGGTACAAATGCTAATTAATAGTTAACTTTTCTTTATATTTTAAATTCCAACATTTCTATTCCATTGTAGTTTAAATCTGCTGTTTCTTTAACTTTTTCTCATAGTGGCTTTCCTTCATGATTTCTAATTACTAGCTCTTTACCTGATCTTATTCCGTGTTTGTTCTGTGTTCTAAATTGGCAATGTTTTCTTCAGAGAGGATCTGTCTTTGCTACTGCTGGTTACCAGGAGGCATAGCCAATTTTGGTCTGCTTCAGTCTTCCTTAAAAGTTGAAGTTCAGTGTAGAACAGTTTAAGTTTAGGACCCCATCTTGATGCTGGCCTACCTCTGAGTACCTAGGTATCAGTACTGTTATTTGTATCATTCTTAGGCACTAGGGACTCTTTTCTTTTTTTTTTTTTTTTTTTCCTGGTTGGAGGATACCTTTTTTATCTCAGTAATGCTTTAAAAGGATCTCATTTCTGGAAGCAGAAGCATTCCTCAAGAGTAGTTGGCTCACTGTAATGCTAGATATCCTGACATCTAGTATTGTGGAAGAAACACTGGGTTAAGTAAGTAAACCTTTCTATTTTTGGTGTCATATAACTTTGTATCTTAATAGCTATGGAACTTCTCTGATCTTTTATTTACTCTCTTGAGGTTGGTTTTTTATTTATAAAACTGAGTTTAATAGATGCTGGCTAACCTAGGAGTTTGAGAATGAACTGGAAAGCAAGAATATTTGCTTATATTATTAGCGATAATACATAAACTGCAAGACAGACATATTTTTTTTCTATGTGCCTTATGTTCTTTTCTTTTTTCTCACCTAAGGTAATAGATACTCTGTTGCATTTTATAGATGTGCTTATTTTGCATTCAGTTTGAAGTTAGTCAACTCAAATATCCAAATCCCTGTACATAAATATCCTTTAGCATTCAGTTTTGCCAATAGATATATGGGAAATGTGAGCAATGTTATGTATTGAGATGAATGGGTATTTAAGTTAATAATTTATTTCATTGTACAATTTGAGATGGCTGGAGTCTTCCTTTCGTTTTTTCCTCATGCATATGATGAAAAATGGAAAACAGGGTGCCATTGGAATGCTTGTGTACTTTGAGAGCTTTTAGAGGCTATAAAGTGAAGAATTTTTGCAACTACTTTTTAATTTACAGGGACTATATACACCATCTTTTTTACTTTAACACATTAATACAAAATTGTATTTTGTCATTTCACATTTTTTGCATTTATTTGATCTTTTAGATAAAATTCTATGGTATTTAAGGTATTGAAAGATACAAATTGTATCTCATTGGAGCCTTGGAACAGCTTAGTGGAATAGCAAGTGGAAGTATTTAAATTACTAGCTTATTAATGAAGATAGAGGCCTAGGGAAGTTGAATGATGGACTCATGTTCTTAAGTTGCTTGCATAGCAGGTTCAGTACTAGAATCCAACTCTTCATGTTCTCATGTAGCACCTTTCTGCTTCACCAAGCTACTCACAGAAAGAGTGCAATGGGAAAGAGAAGTTGGTTAAGGACTACGAAAGTAGAGTTAGATAGGAGGAATAAATTCTAGTATTTGATAGTACAATAGAGAAATTATAGTTAACTATAATTTATTGTGTATTTCAAAATAGCTAGAAGAGAAGATTTGTAATGTTCTTAACCCAAAGACAAGATAAATGTTTGAGTTGATGGATATACCAGTTACCCTGATTTGGTCATTACACAGTGTATAAGGCATCATAATATCACATGTACCTTCAGAATATGTATAACTAGTATATTTTAGTTTTTAAAAAGTCAAAAAAGTAACATATGCAATGGGAAAGTAGTTTTTACACTTTGTGCCCTCATCAGTGATATCTGCAAGGTCTATTTCAATCATTATCTGCCTTCCCTGGTGGTCTAGTGGTTAGAATTCAGCACTCTCAATCATTTTCTGCCACTATAGTGGTCTAGGCTGTTTTGTGATTTTCTAGATTCTTGTTAATAGCTGGGAGAATAGAATAATTTTGGGAATGAATGGTACCCAAGTTTCTCATGTTAAATACAGTTTTGCTCACCAATCTTTGTCTAGGCAGTTCTAACTTTTCTTCTTGTGAACAGTGTTGATATGTTACTCATCTTGGAAAGGTGTGTCTGATACTTACAATTTTAGAAGCTTGAGAGCCCTTTAGAAATGGCTCAGTTGAGATTAAAAAAAGTTCTTCCCAAAGCCTTAAATGTTAAACTAGTTATGTACATACTAATTTTGTTCTTATTTTAAAGGTCTCTGAATTACCTATAATTTTTATAAGAAATTATTAGAAAGTAAAATGATTGATAAGGTTATGTGTATATTCTTTATTTCAGATCTCGTGGAAGCTCTGAAGCCAGAGTATGTGGCACCGCTTGTCCTTTGGCTTTGTCACGAGAGTTGTGAGGAGAATGGTGGCTTGTTTGAGGTATTTGCACCTTCCTGTTTTCTCTTATTAGTTTTCTCCAGTTGCTTATATTTGTAAAAATCTGCACCAGTGGACATCACTTGTATATTTTAAAATATTGTCTCTATGTTATAATTAAAAGTGGTGACTAATACCCATTTTTTGGAAAGTAATAGCAACTTTATAAATTCTGTTTTCACTTAGTTCTACATTTGGAACATTCCTACCAAATGGAAATGTGGCTGGTTTGATGTGTTCAGTCAAAATGTGGGAAATTTCATTATTTAAGAAGCTGAGTGATAAAGTGGAAAGATGAAGCTTGGAGTTTAGAGTTAACCAGGCCAGATTTTGAATTCTTATTCTGGGAATTGCTGATTTGACCTTCCTGAGCTTTAGTTTTCTGGGGTTCCTTGTGATAACTACAAGTCATATTTTAAACCCTTGGCATAGGGCCTAATACATAGCACCACCCACCAATTTTAATTATCAGTATAGCAGGAATTTAATCTTGTGTGATAGGTCAATAAATATAACATTATTTATTTTTACATAAAAAGTAAACTTCTCTATTTTTCTTTATTTCAAAGCTTTAAATGTTTATTATAAAAATAATTATCCGCACATAATCCCATCATGCAGTGAGATCCATTGTTCACTGTTTGATGAAATTTGGCTCAATTTAAAGTGAGGGATATATTAGCTTATTTCATTTGAATGAAAAGCTGATGGGTAAGTTAAGGAAAAAAAAACAGTCTACATATCTCTAAGCAGAGATATGCACCTCCACTTTCCTAATCAGACTCATTGAATGTGAATTGTGGCATATTAGAAGTAGAAAGAACTTTACAACTCTATTTTATAGAAGAGGAAAATTTAATAATATCAAGGCATCTGTAATCCAAAATTTTGCCTGCTGTTCTTTTACCTCATTAAGGAATTTTTAAAAACTATTTATCTTTTACAAGTATGTTTATTACTAACTGTGTGAAGAAAAATAGTATGTGCTGTTTGTGAAAATTTCAAATATATAAGAACATATAAAAAATAAAATAAAAATTGCCTACATTATCACTGTCCAGAGAGAACTAGTATTAATATTTTTATGTATTTCCTTCCAGTCTTTTATTAGATATGTGTTTTAATTTTTATTTTTTTTGAGATGGGGTCTCGCTCCGTTGCCCAGGCTGAAGTGCAGTGGCATGATCTTGGTTCACTGCAGCCTCCGCCTCCTGGATTCAAGTGATTCTCCTGCCTCAGCCTCCTAAGTATTTGGGATTACAGGCACCCACCACCAAGCTCAGCTAATTTTTAAATTTTTAGTAGAGACGGGGTTACCATATTGGTCAGGCTGGTCTCGAACTCTTGATCTCAAATGATCTGCCCGCCTTGGCCTCCCAAAGTCCTGGGATTATAGGCGTGAGCTACCGCGCTCGGCCTAGACAGGCGTTTTATACACCAAAACACCCAGACAATTAGGATCATGCTGCAGATGAAGTTTTGTTATGTTGCTGTTTTCGTTTACTATATTGTGAACATTTTTAGTGAGGAACATTTGGCATGCATGATTGATAAAATATACTACGAGATGTGCATAACATCCTGATTTAAACCTTGGGAGTAAATTGCCACTTTTTGAAGTTCTGATAGATATCTAGAGTGGCAGATAGAAATATTTTTGGCTCAGCTGGAGCAATCATTTTTAGCACCTGAGAGGAGCTTATAACTTATTACTTCACTTCCAAAATACAGTAAAAAGTGGTGGTTATTTTGCCTGATATCAAAACCACTGCTGATTTGTCTACTGTAACTATATCAAGGCTGACTGGTTGTATCATAAAAGATGTAGGCATATTAATATAGAGGCAAAGGGTGATGAAAAGCCACACCCTTGAACTTAGAGCCACTAAGATGTCTGCTGATACGTTTCTTCTATCTTATGCATGTGACATTTTTGTGGTAAGTTTGGGCACACTGTAGTTGTGGTGTTTGAAGTCATGACAAACAGATTTTCTTTACATCAGACTTTTTTTTTTTTTTTTTTTTAGGATTTTTCTTGAATGATCTCTAGAAAAAATTATAGAAGTGAAAAATTGATCTTCCTGGGTAGCAGTTATTATTTGGGCATTTGTCTTATCTGTGCATACAGATGTTTCATTAAAATGAGTATATGTAGTTCACTAAGTCAAATGCTCTTTTTATTTGGTTTTGGTTTTTTTGTAATTCAGTAGGTCCTTCAAGAGGGACATTTATTTTGATCTCATGATATGCTAGGCAGTGTACTATTTGTATTGTTTGCTTCATGGTAACCACATGAAATATGTACTGTCATTTTTATTTTACATTTGAGGAAACTTGGATTTAGGTAGGTCACATAATTTGGCCAGGGTAGTCAGACAAATTTGTGTCAAGTCTTGGTCTCTGACATCAGATTCATTCTTTTCTATTACATGCATTTCTACTTCATTGTGCTGTTTTATGTTTGTGCTCTGATAACATGAACAGTGCAAAGTCATGGAGACCGGTGGACTTTTATAGAGCTGTATTATTTTCATCTCCCGTCACCTTGAATTGTAATAGTAAAGGAGCTGACTTTTTTTTAATTAAAAAAAAGTTGTATTAGTGATTTCACATTAGATGGTATAATGTTTCCCCCCTCTTTTTGGTAGGTTGGAGCAGGATGGATTGGAAAATGTAAGTCTCTCTCAGTTTTTGGTTTGTATAGATTATTTCCTTATCTTTAAACCTACATATCTAGTTGAGGTAAGATTTTTGTCAAATGCCTAACCATTGGATATAGTGCTTGCACATTCAAACTTAAACATTGCTATAGCAACAGTTATTTTTAAACATTGTGATTGTGCTTTAGGTCTGTGGCCCTTTGAAGACCCTATCTATTCTTCCTGTAGGCAGTCCTTATTCAGGACTTGTCCTGTCTTATTCAGAACTGGCTATTCCTTCAGACAGCATATATTGATAATCATCCTCCCATGTCTTTGACTTCCCACATGCTTGTTCTTGCTGTTTCAGCAGAGAAATGAGTGGGAGGGAAAGCTGTTTTGGAAAAAGATGGGTTGAGCCTATTCTAGAGCAGCAGGCAAGTTCTCCAATTTTCCCATGTAATTATTTTCTTCCATGAAGTAGGAGATGTCAAGGGGAGTGAGGAATCACACTGGACAACTTTCTGGGACAGAAATTGCAGCTGATCTATGGGAATTATTCCGCTTTAGCCCAATAGTAAATTTACTTGGCTTCAACCCTCTCCTACCCCATCTCTCAAACCTTGTGAGCTCCAAATTTGAGAATTGCTTTATGGCATTAAAAAAATTGTGAAGGCCGGGCGCGGTGGCTCAAGCCTGTAATCCCAGCACTTTGGGAGGCCGAGACGGGCGGATCACGAGGTCAGGAGATCGAGACCATCCTGGCTAACACGGTGAAACCCCGTCTCTACTAAAAAATACAAAAAACTAGCCGGGCGCGGTGGCGGGCGCCTGCAGTCCCAGCTACTCGGGAGGCTGAGGCAGGAGAATGGCATGAACCCGGGAGGCGGAGCTTGCAGTGAGCTGAGATCCGGCCACTGCACTCCAGCCTGGGCGACAGAGCGAGACTCCGTCTCAAAAAAAAAAAAAAAAAAAAAAAAAAAAAAAAATTGTGAAAATGTCTGTGTCTCAACTTATATTTAGTTGGCTATGGGTATCAAAATTAATCCAATTAACTGAATCATTTAAAAAGTTGCTATCTCTGGAGGGCATTGCTGTAGTAGTATAATATTTTTAGAATTAATGGTCATTTTCTCTGTTAAAGTGGCTTATATTCTTGAAGCATTTTTGAGTGTCTTATTACATTCATTTAAAAAAGGAACATAAGGTTTTACAGTAAAAGCTATATCTGGCACTTTATCAATAGGAAAGCTCTAGACACAGGCATTTCTGTCATTCCCAAAGACAAATCTTCAGTTTAACAATCATCAATGTCTGACTATTATGTTTAAATAAGGTTATTAGTTATTTATTCCTCTGGTTTTTAAAAAGAAAACAATGTTAAAAATTCTCCTTATGCAGCAGTAATGGTTTTTATGAATCTGTGCATTCTAACTGACTTCTTGTGGAAATAGAGGTAGAGCAAAGAGAAGGTAAGGGAGAATTATTTGGGGCCACCTGTTACACTAATTTTTTGTTAACTGAAGTCTTTGACCTATTATTTACTATTAATCTTCAGTTTGCTAACTCAGCAAAGCTCTATTCAGTTATCTTCATTTTGTAAACAAGAAGAATGAAGTATATTACTTGGGGGATCTGTGGTCGTAAAGTCCGTCTTTTGATGTGATTATTATATAATTAAACCTTTTCACATACAGCATAACATTCTACCTTTAGTACTGTCTAGCATAGTTAGAGGAGAAATTTTTCCCTTCGGCTTCAAATTTATCTTTAAATTATCCTAATGCGTTTGTTAGGAAAATTTCATTTTAAGGGTTATAGTCAAACTCTTTAGGAGTTAGAATCCCTTTTTTTCTGAATTTCCGTTCTCTTAAAAAATGAAAGGGTTCTTATGCGTCTTACTTTCTGTGTCTCAACTACGTGCTCAGTATGTTAGTTTTGTTTCTATAACCAGTACGCTGGGAGAGGACTCTTGGAGCTATTGTAAGACAAAAGAATCACCCAATGACTCCTGAGGCAGTGAAGGCTAACTGGAAGAAGATCTGTGACTTTGAGAATGCCAGCAAGCCTCAGAGTATCCAAGGTAAAGAGCGTCCCCATCAGTTAGCTCTGGTTGGCGAATCAGGGGCAGCAAGCATTTTCTTCTCTTATGGAATTGTCTTCTATGTTAACTGTAGTGCTAAGACACTTGAATCATCTATAGCATATTTTCTGCTCTAGTAGGTATTAGAACTCTTCACATTTAAGATATTTATGTTATTTCTCACTGTCAATTTTTCAGCTTTATTATTATCCTGTTTTTTGGGTTTATGTGTGATTGGGGGATGGATGGCATAAAATGTTTACTCATTTGTACTGAATGCACTGACATCCGCGCTGGTGGTTGGTTTTGGAGTCTTCCATTATCTACTCATATGCTCCCAATCTTACCATATTTTTCTTTCTTTCTTTCTCAAAAAGATTAAGCCTTTTTATTTTTTAGACTCAGCTCTTTTCTGTTTGGGGCATAAATGTGGCTTTGTTTCAGCGCTTTGTCTTTGCTACTGTTTCTCTGCTTTTCTAACATACTATTTCTACCTTTTATCTCCTCTGCTAATCTTAATGCTTCTTTAGAAAAACTCAAGCCCCAGATGTTCAACAAAACCTGCCCAGTTAGTCTAGGGTATATTGATCTTTCTGTTAGCTGAACTCTTAGCACTTGAGCATCTAATTATAACTGTTCTCCACTTCTTTTGTTTCATGCATGTATGGTTTCTTAATTGCCTGGTAAGTTCCTTTGAGGCAGAGATTGTATGTACTTCTTGTATATATTTGGTGTTAGCATAGTGCTGAACTCATAGAAGGGACTTAATAATTGCTTATTAACTTGAATTATTTAATCTCCTATAATATGCCACAGAAATAGATAACCAAATAAAAGTCAGATTATTTTTTTCTAGTGTAACTCACATATGCATGTAATATATGAAATTTGAAATATTTTTCTGAAAAGATCATGAGTCAGGGTCATTTTATTAAAAAAACCTTTTTTTCTCATAGTGATGTAATATTTAAAGTTTGATAGAAGAATATATTTGAAAAATGACTACTCTGTTTTTTTTTCTCCTTATTGATACTTTCCTACCTACTGGAATACTTATTGAAATTTTCATTATACTTATTCTCAATCAGATGATAACATGATTGTTATGTCATAAATGGTAACATTTTTGTATTTTATATTTAGACATTTGAGAAATTTATTCTATGAATAACAGTCACTTATCCATGAAAACAAATGAAAGAAAAGTATAGTAAAAGCTTTCCTCTGATATCTATCTCAAAAAGTATTTCTGCCTCAAAAGTGTTAAACTTATTAAAAAGCCAACTAATTGAATTATTATAACTAATTATAAGTAAAAAGATACCTCTATCTGAAGCACAACTTAAAAAAATGATCTTTTTGATAAGAATTGAAGTTTCAGAGCATCTCTTCTTGTATTTTTATTTTACAGATGATGGAATTAAATCCCAGAAAAACTAAACTAGCCACTGTTTGAGCCAAGAAGTAATTCAAGTTGTCTATTTCTAAAAGGAGGCGCCTTTCAAATAAATAGCCTTCCCTTTAGGTAGCAGTATGAATGGAATGGTAGGGGGAAGATTAATAGGCAAGAAACTGCTCTACTGCTGTCATCAGGAATGGCAGATATCTCTGGTCTTCTCAGACTCTGTAGTTTGGTTATTTATTTTTTTTAGGATGGAGTCTCATTCTGTCTCCCAGGCTGGAGAGCAGTGGTGTGATCTCGGCTCACTACAACCTCTGCCTCTCGGGTTCAAGCGATTCTCCCACCTCAGCCTCGCAAGTAGCTGGGATTATAGGCGTGTGCCACCATGCCTGGCTAATTTTTGTGAAATTTCACCATGTTGGCCAGGCTGGTCTTGAACTCCTGACCTCAAGTGATCTGCCAGCCTTGGCCTCTCAAAGTCCTGAGATTACAGGGGTGAGCCACTGCGCCCGGCCTTGGTTATGGTTTTGTCTGAGTTCAGAAGGAAGCCCATGTCACTGAGGTTTGTTAGAAAGGTCCCAGGGCCTTCAGAATATCTTATGGTATGTGGATGCCCCATGAGCCTCCTTTGTTAACCTTTTAGACCCACAGAACAGCCGCTTTTGATCCCTGTCTGGAGTCATTGGTTTTGATGATGATTTTCTCTGGAAGAATTTTTGGTACTATCTTCAGAGCTATTACTTGTACAGAGAACTGGGAGCGGGGGTGAAGAGGTAATCTCAGTATTCTTTCATCTTGGAAAGAATGGAAATCAGTTGAGAAGAGGAATCAGTGATCTCTCCAGACAAATTGCATGTCTATAGACAAGTATTTCTCTTTAAAGGTTGTAAAATAGCTTAAAGACTTTGGAAAGCCCTAGAGCCCCCTTAGAATCAGATAACCAGGGAAGGATATGCTAGACAATGCCTTGTATTTCATTGAAGATGTCCATTTATGTTTGGTCAATTTCAGTCTTTCGCAGTTTTTTTCCTTCAATAGTCTTATCATAATACATTCAGTTCATGAGTGGCAATGGAGGCTCTGTAGCAGGTTTGCTGAATGTTATAGGAATAATTATGTAGCATATTGTAGCTTTTCTTAGTCACATCTTTAACAAAGCTTTATTTTTTTTGTTTTTCATTTTTAATTTTAGAATCAACTGGCAGTATAATTGAAGTTCTAAGTAAAATAGATTCAGAAGGAGTTTCAGCAAATCATACTAGTCATGCAACGTCTACAGCAACATCAGGATTTGTAAGTGGGAAAAAAGCCTAAAGCCTTTGCCTTATCTGGAGACTTTCCCCTCCCTTCCTCCCTCCCTGCTTTCTTCCTCTCCCACTTCTTTCTTTTTTCTTTTGGACGCAGTTACTTTCTTTCAGTCACTAATAATGGAGAGAAGCAGTGGCACAGATAATTTAAAATAGAGGATTTATTGAGAAATCATTTATGATTGACTTTATAGCATACAGCCTGGTTTCAACATACAGAGAATTCAGGATGGTTGAGCCACATGAAGAGGTGGCTCAGGATGAATTCTAACGCTGTCCGGAGTACTTTATTCGTCTTTTTAATTTCTCCTTTTCCCTCTCTTGGATTTCTCTGGACTGTATACCATACATTTCTTTTCCCTAGTGGGAAAGGAGATCAGAGCGATTGGGTATCAGTCTCCAAGGTTTTACCTAGTAGCTGAGTGGGGCTTGGAGAATGGAGGTAACCCACTCAGCTTCTTCTCCTGGTTAGAAACAGCTGCTGAAAGCTTATGAACTTTTCAGAGGGATACTCCTTAGTTACATATAATTTTTGGTAGGCTCCATCAGGGGGTGTGACGAATCAAGTTAGCTGCCTGAGTGGTGCATTAGCCAACCTCATTTTCACCCTCTGCAATGCTGTTTGGAAATTGACTCAGGGAGGTACTGGATAGAAGAGGAAAAAAGGGATTATCTCAACTGTTGATAAAATGACTGGTGGCTAAACTGATATCTAGTCCTGATATCTATGCCTGCCTGGACTGTCTTCCATATACATTTCTCATTCTACCCATTTATAGCTCTTTATCTCTTTAAGGATAACTTTAAATTGACTTTAGGTAGATTTGAGTTGTATGGGAATTTGTATTTGGGAGGGGAGACTATGACACCATGACTCCTGGAGGTTTTATGCTCCCAGGTTCTTTGTTGTGTTTTTTACCCCTTTGCCTAACGCACACAAGGCTTTAAACCTCTATGTTGAAAGTGAAGTGCCTATAATCAGCAACATTTTGTTTGAAATGTAAATAATTTTGCAACTTTTTTCACATACAAAAATTATTTTCTAAGCTATTTATTGCTAAATGAGTGATGATAAAACTGTATATAAAATATGTACTATATATTGATAGAATTTGAACATAAGCTCAAATATTAAACTTTTACTTTTTCAGTACAATTAGATTTCTGTATCTAACTGTATGACAAGTATTATTTTTTCTTGACCATCAATAATCCTACTTTAGTAACATTTTCTAACTCTTCAGAAAAGGATATCTATCTAGTTTAGTGCTCTTTTGGGTCCATTTCTTTTAAGGGAAGCATCAATATAGTATTTTAGAACTATTTCAACATGGCTGCAAGTAAAATGCTTCCCATTGTGTCAGAAATTTGAGAACGATTGTGATTATAGCTCATGTGAAATTTGCCTATTTACTGTTCCTGTTTGTATCCTTTCTTAAAAAAAAAACTGTACTGGATAAATAGGAGGAAGTAAGTCATTTGCCATATTAGATTCTGGTGTTTTGTAACCTATAGTAGGCATTGTGATAAAGAAAATTAAAATTCTAATTTTAAGCCTGAGAATATAGTCAGTATATAAATGTGATTTTTCCTTAAAATAAGGGTTGGCAGACCTTTTTGATGAAGGGCCATATAGTAAATATTTTAGGCTTTGTGGGCTGCACAGTGCTTGTGTTCTATTACATATTCTTTCTGTTTTTCTTATTTTTAGTCAACCTATATAAACCATTTTAGCTCTTAGTGCTTGTTTGCTGACTTCTACTTTTGAATAAAAATGATTGAAAAATTGGACATTATTCTTTTATAACCCAATATGTACTTCACTTATTAGCTACGAGTATTATCACTAAGTAGAAAAAGACAATATCCAGTTAGACAAAGGATATTCCTGGGAAGGAAATTCAAGTTAAATTTTATTTTACTTTAAAACATTATGAGGGGCCGGGCGCAGTGGCTCACGCCTGTAATCCCAGCACTTTGGGAGGCCAAGGCGGGTGGATCAAGAGGTCAGGAGTTCCAGACCAGCCTGGCCAACATGGTGAAACCCTGTCTCAACTAAAAATATAAAAAAAATTTAACCAGGTGTGGTGGCATGGGCCTGTAGTCCCAGCTACTTGGGAGGCTGAGGCAGGATACTCGCTTGAACCCGAGAGGCAGAGGTTGCAGTGAGCCAAGATCTCGCCACTGCACTCCAGCCTGGGCGACAGAGCGAGACTCCGTCTCAAAACAGACAAACAAACCAAAACCATTATGAGGCAATCAAATTTACGTTCATTAAGCAGCGTTTTACTCATCTGTTTACAGCGAATTTTATACATTAGATCTTATGAGCTAAAAATTCATTTTTTTTAGTTTGTTCGGTAGCTAATAATTGCTGAATAAGAGCCAGGAAAGTTGAGTATGAGGCATACTATCTGTTAGCAAGAAGCAAGCAATAAAAAAGTTCTTAATTGTAAAGAAGTCCTTTTCTACAGATTACTTAATTAGTTTCTATTAAAAAAATCAAATATAATTGCAATAATTATGCTCCATCAAATTCACTGACATTGTATTCGCATCTATTCAAAAACAAAACTAGGTATGTAAGAAGTTAATAGTTTTGAAAAGTTATCAATGAAATAAATTACTTTTTAAAACTGTCCTGTAGGCTGGAGCTATTGGCCAGAAACTCCCTCCGTTTTCTTATGCTTATACGGAACTAGAAGCTATTATGTATGCCCTTGGAGTGGGAGCATCAATCAAGGATCCAAAAGATTTGAAATTTGTTTATGAGGGAAGTTCTGATTTCTCCTGTTTGCCCACCTTCGGAGTTATCATAGGTCAGAAGTCTCTAATGGGTGGAGGATTAGCAGAAATTCCTGGGCTTTCAATCAACTTTGCAAAGGTATGCCTAATAAGAAACCTTTATTTTGCTTTTCTATTTCTGTAAATATTATTCATAAATGTCATACCTTATATGTATATGTGTGTAGTGTGCATATATATATTTATATAATTATTTATAGTGGTTAGGTTAGCATATCTTTTGATTTTTCTTTTTAAGAAAAAGGGGAGAGTTTGTTTAAAATGCCAGCAAAAAGAAGAAAATAG
This sequence comes from Theropithecus gelada, assembly GCF_003255815.1. NCBI lineage: Eukaryota > Metazoa > Chordata > Mammalia > Primates > Cercopithecidae > Theropithecus > Theropithecus gelada. The sequence continues at coordinate 116,019,195 of NC_037673.1, forward strand.
TAAGTACGTGTAGTCCTATAACCCTGGCATAATGTTATTTATCCTCTCTCTGCCATTTACTTGACAAATAACATCTCTAGGCTTCAGTTTCCTTATCTATAAAATGGATATGATAGTTCTCACCTCATGACATTGGTGAAGAAGCAAGCCAGGGAGGAGTATGTAAGGCAAATAGCACATACTTGGTTTGTTTTTGGAACAGTAATAGGGCCAGCATAGCTATAGAGTGAGCAAGGGGCCAATGGTAGGAGAAGGCCATGGAGTAATTGTAAATATTTCAGCATATACTTTGATGAACATGGGAAACCATTTGTCAGTCTGAGCTGAGTAGTGACATGATCTGGGTATGTTCACACACTGGCTCAAGCTTGCTATTGTTGGAGAACAGGTTATAGGGGAGCCAAGCATGAAAGCAGAGAAACCACTTAAGAGTCTATTATAGTAATCCAAGTAAAAGTGCTGCATATGAGGGTTAGAAAAGAGGAGTCAAGGATGAAGATGTTTGTTCTGGATAACTGGAATGATATATATATACACACATATGTGGGTGCATATATATACCTTGTATATAATTATACATTACACATATCTGTATGTAATGTATAATTATGTATAGTGTATTTAATATGTATAGTAGTTACATATGGCATTATGTGTAATTTATACATACACATTTATTTTAAGGTGGAGTTGATCAGGAGTTGGTTTTAAATATGTTTAAGGTGCCTGTTACACATTTAAGTAGAAATATAAGAATGGACAGTTGAATATATATGAGTCTAGAGTTCAGGGAGGGGTCTAACTGGGTCCTTAGCATTTAGGTGATGTTTAAAGACTGGAGATTAGATGAAGTCACCTAATGTGTGAGAGTAAGTGGAGAAAAGGCCTGAGTTTAGAGGCCCTGCAATGTTGAGAGGGTGAAGAGATGCAGAGGAACTAGCAAAAAGAGACTGAACAGGAATGGTTAATGAGGTGTGGGGAGTATCAGGAGAATGGGGTATTTGAGAAGCCAAATGAATAAAGTGTGTCAAGAAAGAGGAGTGAACAATGGTGAGAAGTTCTTTGAGATAGGGTATATTTTATTTCTTGGAGTAAGATTCAGGTCATGAGCCTGGTAATAATTTTTGAATCATGGGGCTGTGAGCTGGTATCTGTAACTTTGACTGATTGGAGAACCTATTTACTGGTGGATCAGTTAGTTCATTGCTGCTCTAAGTTGATGGCCACTTATTTTATTAGAGTGTTTCATGAAGTTGGGAGGAAGACAAGAAATATGTGCTGGGCAGTTTGCTGTTTCATTCACACTCCCATGGTTAGTTGCTGTATACTTTGAACAGTGTAAATGCAAAAAGTTAAAACAAATGTTTCAAAATTCCCCCTAACAATTGGAAATTGTAAATGGTGTTCATACATCTTGGAAGTTGAATCCTAGTCTTCTTACCTTGAGTTTTTCAGGCTGTGTGACACAGTAAGGCCGACCTTCATTTGTCTTCTCATCAACCACTTCTTCTTCTTCGTCGTCTTCCTCCTCCTCTTCTTCTTCTTCTTCTTCCTTCTTCCTTCTTCTTCCTTTTTCCTTCTTCTTTCTTCTTCTTCTTTGTTCTCTCTTCTTCTTCCTCCTCCCCCTCCCCTTCCCCCTCCCCTCCCCTTCCTCCTCCTCCTCCTCCTCCTTCTTCTTTCTTCTTCTTTCTTCTTCTTTCTTCTTCTTTCTTCTTCTTCTTCATTCTGAGGAAGACTGGAAAACTGGCCCTCTGCAGTGAAAGTGGGGTCATTTGAGTGTATGCTTCAGGTTTTGGTTTTCCTGTCCTGTTGTTTTCCTACATACCTTGGTGCATTCTTTGTTTGATACATTGAGGTTAAGTGGCTATTAAGTTACACAGTATCCTTAGTATCTACTCTTTGTAGATAATTTACAAAGTATTACAAGAAAGGGATATTCACATTGACAGTGCTTTCATTTTGAACATGGTTGTAAGGTTTTTCTTTGTGTTTAGTTGTGTCATTTGTATTTGGTATATGTGACCTGAAATTACTAGCACTGGCCCATTTGTTCACTCTTATTCAATCAATATTTATTGGATGGCCGCTGTGTTCCAGGCACTGTTATAAGTTCTGGGAATACAGCCTAGTTTATTGTCTCATGGCAAATAATATGTAATTAACAGTCAACAAGACTTTATGAATGCCAAGAAAGAACACAAATATATCTTCTCTGCTCCAGAAGAGCTGACTGTCTTGAGATTGGGGGATTGATTATTTTTGAATCACATGATTAAGAAGAAGAAGACAAACGGAGATAGATAACTTGGGAAGAAATGTGAACCTGTGGACAGTAAAGTGTCACTGGCGAGTAGCAGTATCCACAGGCAGAACCTGTGGAGCAAGAAAGTTTGCTAATGAAATTTTGTTTACCCTAACTTAGGTTCTTCATGGAGAGCAATACTTAGAGTTATATAAACCACTTCCCAGAGCAGGTGAGTTATTGATATACCAATTCCATAATACCATACTTTTATTTCCTGATTAACCTTCTAAATAACATCAGTGTGTTAAACTGGTATAGAGTGACCTAATAAAACATATCACAAATTATTATGCGCATGTGAGCCATTAGAGTAGATTGATGTTAACTAGTACCTGTTTTGTGTCACCTTAAGCTTTGTCCTTTAATAGTCTTAAAAATTTATTTCATAATTTATCTCTGTTGATGTATATGTTATTAACAACTGAAAGGAACATTCGTGTGTGTGCTCTAAACTTAGTGATTGTGTATAATCTGTTATGGTTCTTAGGATTATTGTTCTTTTCTCAGGTATTTATACTGATTTTCATAAAGCAAACAATGTTAAAAGATACAGAATTTCTTGTAATTCATTTTTTTTCTATTTTGGAGAAAATAAAAACAAGTCTGCTTTAATAATCATTTTTACTTTTCTCAATAATATCTTGTTTAGTAAATCTCTTTATTTATAAATTTGATATATTTGTTTCTCTATTTTGATGTTTGAATGTTGTCTAATTATATTCTGGTCATATAAGGTGGTAGAATACAAAAAGGAATGTTTTGTTAATATTTGTCATTTCACATTATACAATGTAGAAGTCAGCAAGTAGCTAGAATCCTACTTGAATATTTTTCTTAAACCTTTTTATTTTTCTAAAAAAAATGAGATTTTTATTGCTTGAAGCTTCATAGCTTTATTTCAGTGTAAGCATTATAGCGTAAGTTTTCAAAACAGCTCTTTTTATGTGAAACAGTACACTTTGTGGTGATTGTACATTGATCAAGTATCTGCTGGATATCCAGTATTTGCAAGGCACAGTATTAGGTAGTAGGTAATTTTCTAACCTGGCAGCATATAAAAATCACCCGAATTATTACATTATATTACCTGTTAATTTAAAATGTAGATTCTCAATCCCAACCTTGGAAATTGTGTGTGTGTGTGTGTGTGTATGTGTGTGTATGTGTGCATGTATGTATGTGGTGGGGTGGTGGTGTTGGTGACAGTGACTAGGGTTTCATATGTAACCAGCCCTATGGATCCACTTGGAAACCATTGTTATAAGGGAAGTAGAAATGTGTAAGATAGGTTTCTGCTATTCGGGATTTTAAAATACGAAAAGAGAAATTAGATGTGTACTCCAGAGTGTTTATAACTGAACAGTGATGTGAATAGGAAGGTGTAGAGAATAACTTTTTAATTTTTTTTACCTCCTTAGCCTCAAGTTATATTTCTCATGAATTATTTTTTCTCAGTAGAGCCTGTGCATTTTCTTTAAGTAGTTTTAAAATTTACTAGTAAATGTGAATGTTTAAAATATGATATGCTTGTGGTTTGGAACCTTTTAAACTGCAGAAAACCAAGGTCACGACTACTGTTTATAATCTACTACTGTTTACAAAACACACAAATTGATGAGGCATAGAGTGTCAAGCATCAGGAGACTGATAGCAACATCTCTTAATGGCTCATTTGTTGGCTATAGTGGTAGTGTCATAGGCTGACTTACCCTCATCATGTTAAAAATAACCACTAGAAGGAGTGAAGGAAACCTCACAGCAGTACTTTCTTTTCTGTCTGGTTTTGTGTTTTTTTTTTGGTTTTATAAAACTTTATTATTTTAAAAAGTAATTTTAAGTTTTATTTTAGATTTAAGAGGTACCTGTGCAGATTTGTTACGTGGGTGTATTGTGTGATGCTGAGGTTTGGGATATGAAAGATCCCATCACTCAAGTAGTGAGCATAGTACCTAACAGGTAGTTTTTCAGGTCTTGCTTTCCCTATTCTAGTAGTCCCCATTGTCTGTTGTTCCCATCTTTATGTCCACGTGTACCCAGAGTTCAGCTCCCATTTGTAAGTGAAAACATGTGGTATTTGGTTTTTTGTTCCTGCATTAATTCGCTTAGGATAATGATGTCCAGCTGCATCCATGTTGCTGCAGAGCACATGATTTTGTTCTTTTTCATGGCTGTGTAGTATCCCATGGTATCTATGTACCACATTTTCTTTATCCATTTCATTTCACCATTGATGGGCACCTAGATTGATTCCCTGTCCTTGCTATTGTGAATAGTGCTGCAGTGAGCATATGAGTGCATGTGTCTTTTGGTGGAATGATTTCTTTTCCTTTGGGTATATAGCTAGTAATGAGATTGCTGGGTCAAATGATAGTTCTGTTTTAAGTTTTTTGAGAAATCTCCAGACTGCTTTTCGTGGTAGCTGAACTAATTTACATTCTCTCCAACAGTGTGTAAATGTTCTCTTTTATCTGCAGCCTCACCAGCATCTGTTATTTTTTTGACTTTTTAGTAATAGCCATTCTGACTGATGTGAGATGGTGTCTCATTGTGGTTTTGATTTGCATTTCTCTGATGATTAGTGTTGTGAAGCATTTTTTTTTGTTTGTTGACCACTTGTGTGTCTTCTTTTGAGAAGTGTCTGTTCATGTCCTTTGCCCATTTCTTAATGAGATTATTTGTTTTTTGCTTGTTGAACTACGTTCCTCATAGATTCTAGATATTAGACCTCTGTTGGATACATAGTTTGAGAATATTTTCTCTCATTCTTTAGGTTGTCTGTTTACTCTGTTCATGGTTTAATTAGGTCCTACTTGTTAATGTTTGTTTTGGTTGTAATTGCTTTTGAGGACTTAGCCATAAATTATTTCCTAAGGCTGATGTCCAGAATGGTATTTCCTAGGTTTTATTCTAGAATTTTAATACTTTGAGGTCTTACATCTAAATATTTAATCCATCTTGACTTAATATTTGTATATGATGAAAGGTGGGAGTCTAATTTCATTTTTCTGTATATGGCTAGCCAGTTATCCCAGCACCGTTTATTGAATAGGGAGTCCTTTCCCCATTCCCTGTATTTGTCAACTTTGTCAAAGATCAGATGGTTGTAGGTGTGTGTATTTACTTCTGGGTTCTCTGTTCTTTTCCACTGGACTTTTCTTGTACCAGTGCCATGCTGTTTTGGTTTACTGTAGTTTTATAGTATAGTTTCAAGTCAGATAATGTGATACCTCCAGCTTTGTTTTTTTTACTTAGGATTGCTTTGACTATTCTAGCTCTTTCTGGTACCATATGAATTTTAGAATAATATTTTCTAATTCTGTAAAAAATGACATTGGTAGTTTCATAGGAACAGCATCAAATCCGCAGATTGCTTTGAATAGTACCACCATTTTAACAATATTGATTCTTCCAACCCATGAGTATGGAATGTTTTTCCATTTGTTTGTGTTATCTGTGATTTCTTTCAGCAGTGTTTTATAGTTCTCCTATAGAGATCTTTCACCGCCTTGGTTAGATGCATTCCTAGATACTTTATTTTTTTTTTTGGCTATTGTAAATGAGATTGCATTCTTGATTTGGCTCTCAGCTTGAATATTATTGGTGTATGGAAATGCTATTCTTTTTTTTGTTCATTGATTTTGTATCCTGAAACTTTTACTTGACTCATTATGAGTTCTAGGAGCCTTTTGGTAGATGGAGTCTTTAGTGTTTTCTAGGTATAGAATCATATCATTGGTGAAGAGAGATAATTTGACTTCTTTTCCTATTTGGATGTCTTAAAAAAAATTTTTTTTTCTTGCCTCATTGCTCTGGGTAGGACTTACAGTACTGTGTTGAATAGAAATTTAAGAAGAAATGGGGTAAATGGTATTGGTTGTATGCTCAACAAATGTTTGTTGAATAACAGGGTCAAAAGAGACCAAGAGGGATCCTTGACATTGCCAATGGTTATTTAAAAAAATCTAATGTATGAAATATTGATGTTTGAAATTTAGTGATTCAGGTATTCTGACTGCTTTTAATGTTGAATTATTTTTTCTAGTGAGTTCATGAACATTATTATTATTTTTATTATACTTTAAGTTCTGGGGTACATGTGCGCAACGTGCAGTTTTGTTAAACAGGTATACGCGTGCCATGGTGGGGTTTGCTGCACCCATCAACGCGTCACCTGTATTAGGTATTTCTCCTAATGTTATCCCTCCCTTTCCTCCCACCCCTTGACAGACCCCAGTGTGTGATGCTCCCCTCCCTGTGTCATGTGATCTCATTGTTCAACTCCCACTTACGAGTGAGAACATGTGGTGTTTGGTTTTCTGATCTTGTGATAGTTAGCTGAGAATGATGGTTTCCAGCTTCATCCATGTCCCTGCAAAGGACATGAACTCATTCCTTTTTATGGCTGCATAGTATTCCATGGTGTATATGTGCCACATTTTCTTTATCCAGTCTGTTATTGATGGACATTTGGATTGATTCCAAGTCTTTGCTATTGTGAATAGTGCCGCAATGAACATACGTGTGCAAATGTCTTTATAGGAGCATGATTTATAATCCTTTGGGTATATACCCAGTAATGGGTTTGCTGGGTCAAATGGTACTTCTAGTTCTAGATCCTTGAGGAATCGCCACACTGACTTCCACAGTGGCTGAACTAATTTACACTCCTACCAACAGTGTAAAAGTGTTCCTATTTCTCTACATCCTCTCCAGCATCTGTTGTTCAGGGACATTATTTCAAACCATAGTTTTTTAGTTTTGCTGAGCTTACAGTGGAAATGCTATTAAATTCTTTCACAGCTTATTATAGTAATCTTTGGTTTTTAAGACACTGTATTTCTTTTACTTTTCTTTCTAGGAAAATTAAAATGTGAAGCAGTTGTTGCTGATGTCCTAGATAAAGGATCCGGTGTAGTGATTATTATGGATGGTAATTTATTTACAATTCTTATAATATTATTAGATTGATAGGCTTTGTGTATGACATAATACTTCACCATAGAAGTTGATTAATAAGTTAGTATTTGTTTTCCAATTTGTAAGAAAACAAGATAAGCATTTTTAAACTCTTTAAGAAAAATGAAGAAGGAGGGGAATTTCTGGGCTCAGGCTGGGAAGGGTGAGGCATTTCATTGGATTTAAAACAACATAACCAAAGCACAAGGGTGAGAAATGTGGCTTGTGTTGATAATGTAGAGGAGAATTAAGCTTGCTGGAGTATGTTTTTGGCAGGAAGGAATATTAGATAGTCCTCACTTGACAGTTAGGCTGTATTTTAGGTATTCTTTAATGTGTTAGTTATTTGGACCTTGGAACATATTTGACCACTGAATTATTCTTATAAATGGTAGTTAGGCTCCTAGACTTACGCTTTTATAAGTTTCTAGACTTGAACTTATGATGTGGTTTAAACACCACAGCCACATTTTATTTGCAGTGGGGAAAAAAGATTATAGTAGTTTAATAAATGTTGAAATACTAGTAATTAAACATAAGGTAAAGATACGATGTTTAAAATTTGTAAATTTTAAAAATTAAATTTAGATTTATAAATTTAAAATTTACGAGTTTTAAAGTTTAAGAACCAAAAAGTAGGTATTTGTTGTCAGTAATTTTGGCAACTAAGAACAGTATAAAGTTTGACATTATTTAATATTTGGAATATAAGTTTATCATTTTTGTTGTAAATACATAGGAGGTTATACTGTATATGCTGTTTTGGAACTTACTTTATTTTTGCTTAATAATCAATTGAGAACATTTTTGATGCTCTTAAATATTATGTATGTTTTTTATCTTTCTTCTCCTCCTTTTTCTCTTCCTTTCTCTTCTCTTTTTAGGTTTTCATACTTGTCATTCCAGACGTTGGCCAACACTTGGCTACTATACTCCCAGTTCTCTTTTAGTCTTCTCACCATTGTACCAAATGTAATATACCAAAAAAAAAAAAAAAAGTCCTGCAGAAACCTTGCTTTAATTTTTACTGTTCTCTCTTGATCTGTTCCATTTGTTGAAATACAACTTGGTAATGGTCCTTAGTATATTGGAATTTGTAGACAAAGTATAGGTGAAATTAGTTATTCAATTGCCTGTGTGATAAAAATAAAAATCTTATTTGAAATACATTGACATGCCTTTCCTTATTTTTGGTTATAATTAGATTTTTCTTTAGTATGCAATTTAAAATCATATTTCTACGTTTGCTGAGCTAGATATGAAACAGATAATAATCTGTCCCTAGTAAGTTAGTAAATAGAGGGACAGCTGTCTTATTCATTACTTGCTCACTTGCTCACTCATATCATTTATTCACTGATTTATTAATTAATAAACACTTATTAGGTGCCCTTTTTTCTGCACAGGAACTATTCTAGTTGATGGGAAAATAAAGAGTGAGCAGAACAGCCATGATCCTGCCCTCATGTGGCTTATACCTTCATTCCCACTTATTTCCTCTCCATGCTCTTCTTGACTGCTTTGGCAGAATGTTTGTAAGTTCGAGTGTGGTTAAGTACAGGTAGTGGGATTATTTGAAATGTTTAAGGTGGAAATAACTGGAATCTGAATAGCAGTTGGAGAGCCTTAAGAAAAGTGAAAGAACTGCTATTTCATAGTTAAGAAAGGATTTTTGAAGCTCCTCTTCTCTCTGCCTTTCAGAGTCTGGTATGAATGGATTAAAATGAATGCTTTGTAATCCAAACTTGGACACCTGTACCTGTTGAACTCTTTCAGTAATTGGATTTTGTTTTTGAAACCTTGACAGGAATTGTTGAACCTATCTTGGTTAACTAGTTATGTCTTTTGGTAGTAACTTCTTTTATTTTTTCTTTTATTTACTTTTCAGTCTATTCTTATTCTGAGAAGGAACTTATATGCCACAATCAGTTTTCTCTCTTTCTTGTTGGCTCTGGAGGCTTTGGTGGAAAACGGACATCAGACAAAGTCAAGGTAAGCTATGGCTTTAGAAGCAAAATATATGTGTAGTTAAGGATTCTTATCTATACAATTGAGACTTCAACAGCATGAGTTTGAACTGCATGAGCCCCCTTATAGGCAAATTTTCTTATACATCTGCCACCCCTGGCACAGCAAGACCAACCCCTCTTCTTCCTCCTCCTCCTCCTCAGCCTACCCAATGTGAAGATGATGAGGATGAAGACCTTTATGATGATCTGCTTCCACTTACTGAATAGTAAATATTCTTTCATTCTTTTATGATTTTCATGACATTTTCTTTTTCCTAGCTTATTGTTGTTATTTTTTTTCGCAGAGACAAGTGAACATTTATTTCTATGCCTTTCTTTCTATGTGTATGTCAAGTCTTTTTCAAAACAAGGCCCCAGGAAACTCCAGATTCAATTATGTCCCTGGGCTTGGTCGACGGCTGCAGGAGTCCTAGGGAGCCTTGTACAAATGCTAGAGTTACTCATTTACCAACATTAAACCCTGGGATAGACGATGCAGCAAAGCAGAACTCCTTCCTCCATGGATGTGCTGATTTCGGATGAGGCAGCAGCCATTTTCCTAGCTTATTTTATTGTAATAATACAGAATATAATAATATAACACAAAATATGTGTCAATTGATGGTTTGTGTTATTGGAGTCAAAAGTTATATGTGAATTTTTGACTGCATAGTCAGTGCTCCCAAGCCCTACATTGTTTAAGGGTCAACTGTATATTGATCTTATATTACCATATATGTAATCTTACAGTGTAGAGACTTGGTAATCCGTACTTTGAATTAGAGTGCATTCCTTGAATTCGAAGTGCTGTTCGTGTTTATGTATTCTATATACAACATATTTTATACGTAGAAAAGCCTTGCTGAGTTAAGTATAATGTATCTGAAATAATTGTGGGAATATTTGTTATTTTCTTGTATAATCTTTGCAGATCCCAAAAGTTTTTAGAAAAATTGAACACAAGTGATCCTTATATGGATTAAAACCTTCATTTATTAACGGACCTAAGTATTTCTCTTATGCAAGATAATTCTGGTTATTCTTTTGTTCTCAGATTCTGAAAACTTTTTTCCTAACAATATTTAATAATTTGGATTTCACATTAATCTGGCTTTACCTTTAAATTATTTGTGGCAATAAGATTATACTGTAGTGAATATTCTTCTGTAGTAAATAAAGTATTATTGAAAGCAGTATTGGGAAAAGACTTCTGGAATGGTGGCATAAGAAGCTCCTTGAACTTTCTTGTCAGTGAAACAACCATGACTTGTAAAAAGTTATTTTAAAACACAGCTATTTAATGTCTCTGGAAATTGTCCTAAGGGTATAGAGCAAGCAAAGAAACATTTATTCAAGAAAATCTATTATATTTTGGTAAGAACAGTGAGACTGTGTGGCATTTGAGCCACAACCCCTCCCTTTGTTCTTCCTCTCCTGGCTGAGCATGACAGAAACTGTACCCCAGGCGTTTGCAGCCAAGAATGTAGGAGCCCTCTGCCGTGCTGTCTTCCCAGGAGGGGCAGGCTATTAACTTTTCTTATCCTTCTCACTAGCTCTGAATTGCAGATGCTCTATTCCAGGTAAAAGTGACTGACTTGTGAGACTCTATTTCTCCATCCAGCCACTACTTACAGAGTGGAAACTTTACCCTACCTGTGGCAGGCTAAGAATACTGGGGCCCTGATTGCACTTGCCCCTAGCTTTCCCGTAGCATAGAGGCTCCATGGTTGGAGAGCCGGCTGAGAAGAACAGAAGCTACTACACCTGCCCTGCTTCATTCTTGTAAAGCAAGTGTATCACTTGGAGAGAAGTATGTCAGCATTCCTGCAGAAGTTCTACCTAGAGGGAGAGGAAGCCTGTAGTAACACAAAGCTCTGACCCTCTTCTCAAGGAAACAGACTCTTTTTGTAACTGAGTATTTGGAATTTCAAGCTCAAGGATGCCCTCAAAAACAAGGTGTGACTGTAGTGATAAGCAATTAAGAGAAGGCTGCTAGTTCCATAACAGCAGAAGCTAAAGTGTAGCCTAGCTAGACGTTTACTAGAAAGAACCAGGGAAAGAGATAGCTAAGAAAAGCCCTCCTGGGATTGTAACAAACCTCAAAGACTGGCCTCAACGACTATCCTTGCAAAGAGGCTTGAATTTAATTGGATCAGATTGTTGAACAATTTATACCCCAGGACCCTGTTGAAAAAAATAGAACAGTCATCTGGCAATTAATGGAACCTAACAACTGGGTATGATACCAAAAGAGGCAGACAGTTTAACAGAGAGACCAAGGAGAGACAGTCAAAGAGAGTCCTGCTAAAACCAGTGTCATCCTAGGGTGACTGCACAGACTCAAGGCGCACCCTCTGAGGAGCAATATCAGAGGCTGTTCATTGTTGGGAGAATAGACTCACATATAAGAGTCTAGCTAAGTTGCTAAATAAATAAACAATAGCAACAAGCCCTGGAAGGGGTGGGGGATTAGTGTCTAGAGTTGTTATAATCTATTATCTGAAATTCCCAGTTAGCAACAAAAAATTATTAGACATGGAAGAAACAGGAGAGTGTGATGCATAGACGGAAAAAACAAACAGGCAACAGAAACTGCCTTTGAGAGGACTTAGTAGAGAGACTTCAAACCATCTGCTATAATTATGTTCAAAGAATTAAAGGAAACCATGCTTACATGTTACTAAATATATACAAATTATTACAAAGACCCAAATAGAAGTTTTGGAGCTGAAAGTATAATAACTGAAATGACAAATTTACTGTTGAAGGGCCAAATGTAGATTTGAGCTGACAGAAGAAAGAATCAAAAAAGCTTAAAGATTGATAGTGATTATACAAACTAAAGAACAGAGAGAACCACAGTGAAGAGAAGGAAGAAGAATGAAGAGCCTTAGAGAAAGGTGGAGTATCATTAAGCACACTAACATTCATATAATGGGTGTATCAGATAGAGAGAAAGGAACAGAAAAAAATTTTGAGGAAATAATGGCTTTTTATGAAAAACGTTATACATCCAAGAAGCTCAGTCAACCCCAAATAGATTATATATCTAAAGAGATCCATATTCTCTTCATTGTAGTAAAAGTGTTGAAAGCCAGAAACAAAAAGAAAATGTTGAAAATAATGAGAGAAAAAATGACTCATTACTTACAAAGGAACCCCAATAAGATTAAGAGCTGACCTCTGACTTCTCATCAGAAACAATGGAAGTCAAAAGATAGTGGGCTAATGTATTCAGAGTGCTGAAAGGAAAAAAAAAAAAAACCAATAATTTTATAAGCAGCAAAATGATCTTTCTAAAATGAATGCAAAATAAAGACATTTCTGGACAACAAAAACTGAGATGATTTGTTGTTAGCAGTCTTGCCTTACAAGAAATACTAAAGAAAGTTCTTCAGATTGATAGCAAGTGACCACATACTGTATTTATATGAAATACCCAGGATAGGCAAATCTGTAGAGTCACAAAGTAGATTAGAGGTTGCCAGGGGCTGGAGGAGAAAGGAGACAATGGAGAGTGACTGCTGATGGGTATAGGTTTTCTTTTGGGGACATGAGAATGTGCCTAAGTTGATTCTGGTGATGGTTGGACAGCTCTGCGAATGTACTAAAAATCACTGGATTTTACATTTTAAATGGGCAAATTATACGTGTATTGAGTCAGTAAAGCTGTTTGAAAAATTAATATTGATCAATACTATATGAAAACAATGTCCTGGGCCCACATTTAAAAAAAAAATTGTACTCTCTTATTGCTTGGATGTGAAAAAATTACCTGGACAGGTATTAACTGAGTATTATTTATGTGAGGTTGTATCTTTTCACCAGTAGCAAATTATGAGTTGTTAAGAACCCTAAGGCAAGTTATGCACTGCACAAACATATGCAGTGGCATTGTCTGAATGAAAAGCTTGGAAATGTTATATTCACTCCTAAAACTTGTAAGCTTTTAGTGAAGATGTTATTTTAGAAAGGGTAAAATAATACAAGTCTGAGGCTGTATTAGATGAAGTAAATATAACATGCTATTTGTTTTTCCTTTTTAACTATATGTTCTTGTTTTTTTTTTTTTTTGAGATGGAGTCTCGCTGTATCGCCCAGCCTGGAGTGCAGTGGTGCGATCTCAGCTCACTGCAACCTCTGCCTCCCGGGGTCAAGTGATCCTCCTGCCTCAGTCTCCCAAGTAGCTGGGATTACAGGCACCCACCACCATGCCTGGCTAATTTTTGTGTTTTTAGTAGAGATGGGGTTTCACCATGTTGGCCAGGCTGGTCTCGAACTCCTCACCTCAGGTGTCCTATCCACCTTGGGCTCCCTCTATGTTCTTTTTAATATTGGGCAATAATGAATTATTGTAGACCAGAAAATAATCTAAACTAGATACCATTCTCTGAGCACTTTTCACAAGTATCACTTGTTGCTTTGAGAAAAAAATCAGAGATGATGTCAAGTCATGGTGAAGCCCTGTGCCATAAACGGGTTTCTAGTCTGTTAACAGTAAAACTACCATGGCAGCACTGTCCATCTTCAATGCCCTTTGTATACATGGCATACAATGGATTTTGTGGAATAAAAGGTACTCAACATTTTTTAATTTTTAATTTTCATTTATTTATTTTTAATCAGGCAGCCCTCAGAATCAAGACAGGTTCAGAGAACTCTTGGTACTCAGAAATTTTAAAAGACTGCTCAGGACCTATAGATTGAAGTCAGGTCCTCCAAAACCTAGTAGAATGCATTGAAAATAAATATGTAGATAAAACCTGCGAAATACACTGGATACAACTGAAGCAAAGGAGTGTAATTCATGCAAGGATTTTTGAAAAACAGCAGGCTGCCTTTTGTTTGTTTTTAGAAGCAGCAACTTCCCCCATGATCTTTTTTTATGTTTTGGGTGTAGGGGGTTTGTGAGGATAAGTTTGGGAATATGTCTAAGCGTGGCATTTTAGTAATGAAAAATCACTAATTTCTTAACTCTTTACAAGGACAAAAACTTTATTGTGGAAAATTTACCTAATTGAGAATAAATGAATAACAAAATTTTGCCTCTGTTATAAATTATTGAAAAGTAGATATTAGCTACTTGAATTTTTTATGTTTACTTTGGTTTAAATCAACCATAAACTGGCACTCAGATACTTACGTTGTAGATGTTGCAAACTTTTCATCAAAAAGGAGTTTTAAGTGTTGGCATTAAGGGATCATAATAATTCAAATATTTTTGGTAACTGACTGTTGTTAAGATGGCAAATTAAAATATGCAAGGATTTAAAAGACCAGTTTTAAAGACTGAATCAATTTAGATGTGAATTGTATGTCTAATTCTTGTAGTTGTTTTTTTCTTTTACATAGGGAAAAACTGTCCTTAACTTTTTCTCCATTGTGGCCTGGAGGACGAATCTGATTACATAATTCTTTACATTTAAAAAGGTCATTTCAGGCAAATCATAGTGTAGATGAAGCTAGGAGTTATGAAATTTTAAATATCATTATTTCCTGAACATGAATTTTTTTTTAAAGTTCTTTTATCCAATTTGCAGAATTTATTGTATTGAAACATGGTTGTGTATCAAATGTTAGTTTGGTTAAAGAGAATAATGATAATTTGCATTTAAGATTTAACATGTAATGTCTTAATTTTAGGTAGCTGTAGCCATACCTAATAGACCTCCTGATGCTGTACTTACAGATACCACTTCTCTTAATCAGGTAAGATTGTATTTTTGAAAAATGATAAATCCATCTGGTTGATGACACTTGTTAATTTGTAACTCTGATACTGTATAACATTATGCATCTAAAAAGTAGGGCCTGTTCAACATAATAAACATAAAGACATGTTTCCTGTGATTGCAAGTTATTTTTTTGTAAATTTTTAGTTATTAATGTTTTCCCACTAGATACCAAAATAAAATATAAAATGGTTTTTTATTAGTCCATTTAAAAAGCATTGCATGTTGTTGGTAATGGAGTGCTTTCTTTGGAGAGGCTGCCCACTTTAAGAGTGAAGAATTTCATGAAAGCCTCAGAGTAAGTGCAGGAAAAAAAATAGTTAAAAGGCAAGTATTAGTCATCCTTTCCTCTTTGGGAAAGAAAGCAATGCCACACTGCTTGGAAACAGATTATTTTATACCAAGTTTAAAGGACAGGCAAATAAAGCATCTTAGAAGCAGTAGGTGATTTAATCTTTTTCGTTTGACATAAAAAATTTGTTTTCTGGTGGAGATAAAATATCCTGTCAGTTCACAAATTCTGTGAGCATAGAAAAATTTGTTTAAGAAGCAAAAAGCAACCATAAAAGTGAGAAAAGTAAGTTTATTTTTGAGAGACTTCAAGATTCTTCTCTAAGATGGCCAGCAGAGTAACCATGCAGATATAGCATAAAATCCTTAAACCTCTGGAGTGATGCAGTGTGTGAGCATGTAATAACAACAAATTGTTCATAAAGTTCACTTAAAATTTTTTTCGGTTGTATTTTAGAAGAGAACAACACACAGTGGGGCCTACCGGAGGGTAGAGGATAGGAGGAGGGAGAGGATCAGGAAACATAACTAATGGGTAGTAGGTTTAATACCTGGGTAATTAAAGAATATGCACAACAAACCCCCATGACACACAGTTACCTGTGTAAGAATCCTGCACATGTACTCCTGAACTTGAAAGTTAAGAAAATATTTTTGGTATGTTTGCTATGAAAACTTCGCAGGACTTATGTTTCCTAGCAAATAGAAATGTAATCTCATGAGCCAGAGAGAATTAAAGTTGGTGCGTATGTAATTTTTTTCTGTATCATATAATCAGGTGATGGAGGGAACATTGCTTTATTCTTGCCTTTAAATATTTTTTCCATCCATTATGGTTTCTTATCAATTTCTTAAGAATGCACTCATATTTATGTTTACATAAGGCTTAATTAAGAAACTAATTCTGTTAGAGTACTAAAAAACAGAAAAGGCTCATGGTTTCATGGTTTAGAAAACCCAAGAAATACCTCTTTATTATACTGAAGTAAAAAATGTATCTGCTGTAAATAAAAGCTGAATAGTTTACAAGGTTTGAATTTCTACACGCAGTAAGTAGAGGGGTTTTATTTCTTTTTTTTTTCAGATGACTAAAACTTTTTGTTAGTTTTAAGGTAGGTTTTAATATTTTGCTGCATGACAAAATACAGTTTTTAAATCAACAATATTTTTTGTGTGAATAATGGGCACTCATCATTTGGCGGAAGTTCATGGCCATTTTGTATTGAATGATAATTAGAAAATACGATGAAAGCTATATACCAGTTCCCTAAAAAACATTTTGCATAAAACTTTGTTGTAAATTTCAGGGAATTTGTGGGACATCTGAAATTGGATCCATGCTATAAGAAATACAAGTCACTTAGAAGAAATGTCATCTATTGTCAAGGAATGGAAGGAACACTTGGATACTCAAGATGTAGATATCTGAAATAACTAGGGTACCTATTCCAAGCAATGAATGTTTAAATACAAGGCTTTGATTTGTAGTATAAGTGTAACAGACATTCAGAGAAGGGATACTCATTAGGGAATGACATATAGAAGGGTTCAATAGTAAAAATGGGACTTCGCTGAGATGGTATATGGGTTGTTCTCTCTCTGGGTATGTAGGGCTCGCAGTGTGTTGAGAAGTAATGATGGAGTGTAAGAGAGGAGAAGAGCATGATGTGTGTATAAGGGTAAGAATTAGAGCATTCACATTGGAGACTAGTGTAGGATGATTGTGCATGGGCAGATCTTTAAGAGAAATGGAAATGAGGAAAAATTATGCCATTATACATAAACTTTATGTTAGGTATTTATATTAACTTAGTAACTTTTCAATCATTAAGAAAACTGGCAACTATATATTTTTAATTCTACCAGTATCACTTCTGGAATGTCTGTTTATAATGTCTTCAGGAGAGTTTCTTCATCTTCAAACTAGTATGGCAGGCCTGCACAGTGGCTCACACCTTAAATCCCAGCACTTCGGGAGGCTGATGTGGGAGAATTGCTTGGGCTCAGGAGTTTGAGACCAGCCTGGGTAACACAGCAAAACCTTGTCTCCACTAAAAGTAATAATAATAAAAAATTAGCCGAGCATGGTGGCGTACACCTATAGTCCCAGCTACTCAGGAGGCTGAGGTGGAGGATCACTTGAGCCTGGAAAATCGAGGCTGCAGTGAGTTATGATTGCACCATTGCACTCCAGCCTGTGTAACAGAGCAAGACCCTGTCTCAAAACAAAACATAACAAAACAAATGAGCATGACAATACAAGTGTACTTTGTAGTTTTTCATAATTATTAATAGACAATTCCACTGCAATAATCTAGAAAGACCAAACAATAAGTAAATACCAGATGTCAGGCTTTGTATTTGAGGAAAATGAGAACAAATATCCATAGTTTCCCCAGATACATACCTTATACTAAACATATCCTATTAAGTAAAGTTAATATTTGGCATATCAGTGCTAGTGTCCAGTAAAATATAATTCTTTATTACAATTACTGTCATCTTGAACTGAAAACAGACCTAGGCTCAAAAACAGGTCTTCCAGTGGGAGATCTTTGCAGATTTAGAACACCCCTTTTTGGGGCCACAAAGCTGTTAGAAAGATCGTGGATGCTGGTTGGACCATCTGAGTCGCTTGCACATAACTGCCAGAAAGTACTTACTATTTGATGGGATCATCTAAAGTGAACTGCTGATCAACTCTGTATTTTAGATGCAGAGACTGATTGCATTCCAGATGCTGCAAATACCAAGTCATATCTCCTAGAGTGTTCTTTCTCTCTTATTTTTATTTGGACCTTTAGGACCATAAAGAACTCATGTAAAGTCATTAAGAATCAAAGCAACATAAGCATTCATCTCATCTAGAAGAGTCCCAGCATTTAATTTAGTTTAACTAGAATATTATAATAATTTTTTATAATTCTGCTTCTGCTAAACGATCACAGTATGATACACCAATTGTCAAGAAAAAACTTCTTGGACATCCTCTGGTCTCAGAATCTGAGAGAGCTATTGCTGACAGCCGTGTTCTAGGTCCCACTCGCGGCTCCAGAAGACTCCTTTGAACTTTTTGTCTAGGCTGCCACAGTACCCATCGTCTTTAGTTTCCAGTATGTGTCACCTTCACTTCACTGATTGTTTGTGGGTGAAAGTTTGAGATAAATCATTGGGAATCAAAAACAAATCATTGAGAAACCAAAAAAATTACCATACATTTATAACTACTACCTGTTTTTTTTTTTTTTTTTGACAATGATATATTATTTTCTAAGACTCTGGGCTGACTGGGTGATCTTTCTGCTACAAATGTTGTAGCTGCTTTTAGATGGCAGCTGGGCAGGGCTTCTGCTGCAAATGGTGTGTCTGCTTTTAGATGGCAGCTGGGCAGGGCTTCTGCTGCAAATGGTGTATCTGCTTTTAGATGGCAGCTGGGCAGGGCTGTAAGGTTCCAAGATGGCTTCTTTTGCATATCCAGGGTTTTAGTGCTAGCTATTGGGTGGGGTGATTCGAATCCTCCCCACATGGCCTCTTTCTTCATGTGGTGTATCATCTTCCAGGACCTTTTTTTATGGCCCCAGTGAGACCCCCATTTAGATTTCTGGAGTTATTTTTCTGTGTAACTTCCTCCTCTTCAGTACACACAAATTCAGCTGCATCATCCTTTCAGAATTCTAATCTATATTTGTAACTCAATGAGACCACTTTGCTATGTTCGAGATTTCTGAATTGCATTCTGGGAACTGCTGTCAGAAGGAAGCGGTACAGTTGCAGAGCTCATCTTGTTTGTTTCTTTTCTGTAAAGAATTGTAGTCCTGCATTGCCTGCTGTCCAATGTCTAGGAACAGTGGTAACCCCCACCTTTTTCTTTATAATTTTTCTAGTTGTTTATGGTGGAAGAATAAGTCCATTCCTGGTCCTATATTATGGCCAGAAGCAAAAGTCGTATATGCCTTTTTTAAAGCCCTTAGTGTCTCATTTTCCCATTTAATCCATGACTGTCTAGTTTTTTAGTTTTTATTGCTGTCCCTTGGCTTCATTTGTTTCTTGTATAACAGTCAAAAGAGCTTATTTTACTTCCTTTTTCCCCTCTTATTGTTCCTATTTTGGGGGATGCGTTGTTTTTATTGTTTAGAGCATTTAACATTTATATATTATTTCTACTTTTCTGCATCTTTCAGTTTTATGTTTGCAATTGAATATGTCAGCCCTTTTGCCAAAGCTTCTTAGTCAGCTCTTAGTTGGATGAAGCTCCTTCTGTGGAAGGTACCCCAAGAAGGGCTCATGTGTATAGTGTTGCCTTGGTTTCTGTTTATTTAAAACTATTTACCCTAGATACTTGAAGGGACAGCTTTGTTGGATATAAAATCTTATTTCTTAAAAATGGTGCAGCATTGTTGTCTTACTTTGTATGTTGCCTTTGAAAAGTCAGATGCCAATCTAATTATCTTCCCCTGTAAGTTACTTGATCTTTACCCTGAGGCCCTCAAGATTATTTTTGTCTTTTAAGTCTAATGGTTTTGCTGGGATATGTCTCAGTCTTGCATGTTGCAGGTCAGCCTTCTTTATATACTGATGGGCCTTTTTAATATGTATATTCAGGTCTTTTAGTTTTATAGTATTAAAATTTTAAATATTAGTTCTCTCTCATTATTTTGTTTTTCTTTCTTTGGATACTC
The DNA here is from genome assembly GCF_003255815.1 of Theropithecus gelada. NCBI lineage: Eukaryota > Metazoa > Chordata > Mammalia > Primates > Cercopithecidae > Theropithecus > Theropithecus gelada. The sequence goes on from NC_037673.1 coordinate 116,039,167, forward strand.
CATTTATATGTACATTGGATCTTTTTATGTCTTTCAACTACTTTTCTTCTGTTCTTTTTTAGTTCCTTCTTGATCTCATTTTCATTCTCATGGTTCATTTCCACCCTTTCTGCCATCCCCTTATTTGATTTTTATTTGAATGTGTTCTCCTTTGGGTACCTTATAATTTAGTCTTCATTTCTTATATGATTTTGATTTTTTCTTTCAATTTCTTTCTTGAATGTAATCATTACTCTTTTATTTCTTCATGTATGTCATCTATTTATTTTCTTAGGTTTTGGATTTTGGATTCAGAGTGTTTGTTTCACGTCCCCAAATGCGTGAGTGTTATGTTACAGTTTTCTTCTGTTTGGTAGTTTGTTTATTTCGGCGGGGGGGTGGTGGTGGAATTCATTTGCTAAAAGGTTTTGTTTTGCATTTTCAGTTTTAGTTTTATGGTAGCATTGTATAGATGAAGAATATTTACCTCTGTGCATTTTGTGGTTTGGGATGATTTCCAAGATTCTTAGTTCAAAATTGCCCTTTCTCTCTGTGTAGCAAAATGCAATTTCTTTAGTGGGTGGCTTTAAAGAAGGGGCACTGTGGGGAGGTGTTTTATTTAAAAAAATAAAAATAAATTATCTTGCAGGATCATTAATTTCCTCTCTTGCTTCTTTTTTTCTTCACCATCCAGTTTCCAAAGGGGATATCTTGGTTTTATATTCTTCTCCCAGAAAGTGATACCTTTCTGGGACTGCCACTGGAAGGCTGGTGTACTATTAATTCTTTTCACTGTAGTCAGTGCTCTAATCTTCCAGGATTCATTTCAGTATTTTTGCTCTTAAGATGGATTTATCTGGGAGTGATTTTCCTTTTCCCTCTTCCATGCACTGCTTTTGCACCCCCCCAGCCCTGCCACTTTGCAGTAGCTTTCAGAGGGTGCTCACAAGTTAGCAGTGATAGAAAAGTGGTGTTTATATTAAGACTCACTGGAATTTGAAGTTTGCAGTGTTCTCTGTCTTATAGTTACACTGTAGGCTTGAGATTTGTGTAGTTTTATTTGTTCTCGTTATTTGTATATTTTTTTGGAGGATATGAGGACTTAGAAAGCACTAGTTTCCTGAGCCTATTTATTTAGCATTTAGTTTAACTTAATGGTACAATTTTTAAAAAATCAAATTAAGAAATAGTTTACTTGTATACAGATTATCCTCCCACCTACTTTTAATATGCAATATAATATATAGCTATTTGTCTTTTTCTTACTTTTTGGTGGTTGTTATTTATAATGACATTTCTAGGCAGAAATGAAACAAAACAAGAAACTTTTAGCTTTCCTTCTGAAATATGCCTTTTCTTCAAAATATGTAGAAGATAAGCTTTGGCAGTGGTCATTATTAATTGAACGGTGCTTATTTTGTGCTATGATTGAAGGGGTCAAACATCTAGTCAGTTGGCTTTTGTCGTTTCTCATAATGAGCCTTTTTTGTCTTTGTTTAACTAACTCTGTTATCTATAGAAAGCAATGCCATCATTGAAATAATGTGAGATATTTCGTATTAATATGATTTCTTTAGAACATTGTTTTCATTTATAGGAATGATAAATGTGGGATAAAAATACTAGTACTAATCTTAGAAACTTGGTTGTTTATATTGTTGCTATAATCTTTAAAAATAACATTTATTGAGGTATTATGTATCAAATATAATACCTTGTAAGCTTTATCCCACCTTTTTCCAACTACTCTGTGAGAGTAAGTTCTGTTAGCCTCTAAATGTTTCTGAATGAGAAATTGAGGCTTAGAGTGGTGAAGAAATTTGCCCATTAATGGTAGAGCTGGCTTTGAATCGAGATCTGCCTGGTACCAAATCCCATCATCTAGCATGTGTTTGACAATTTCCTGTCACAATTTCAGGCCCTGAAATGTGTCTTTCTTTCATTTGTATACAACATCATGATATATATTTGCTAACATTTTATTATATAAAGTGCTTTTTAAAAATTATTGTTTACTTCCTTAGCATCTCTTATAGGATCTTGCAAGTCACCAGTATTCAATAATGGTTTATTTTATTTCATTATATTAAGAAGACTTGTAAAAGAAAGAATATTGAGTCATTGAGAAAGTGAATAATCTATAGAACCATTATATGGAGTGATGGGGAAGGAAAAGAGCTTATTGGATTTATGCAAAGCATTAAAAAGAAAATCATGTTTTCTTATGAATTACAGAGTATTTTCTATAAATAAAACTTGTTAAAAATAATAATTTAAAAGTAATAAAAGATCAGTAATTTAAAAAATATATGGCTAGTCTTTACACCACATTTCAGTAGTCTTTGGAAAACAACACAGCAATTAATGAGAAAGGGAAGAAGTCTTGAGGCTGACCTAGAAGGGTCAAGTTTACAGATACATTAAATACACTTACTATTAGCTGTTTGGTGAATTTCTTCCTTTCAGTGCTGGTAAGTGCTTTATAACTTGGAAGAATGTACCATTTAAATGCCAGAAAGTATGGTGACTTTTTCCCTATTGTTATCCAGGCCACACTGCTAATCCTACCTTATCTAAGTAAACCAGTGATGTGGATATCTGGACTGAGCAGAAGTTTTATCATAGTAGCAAGCTATCAGTTCAGTCAGTTTTCTTGCAGGGTGAACTAATGTTCAGGATTTAGTGTACCAGCAGCATGAAAGTTAGTGAGAAGTCTTTGATGTTTCTATGTCTGATATGGTCTTAGAAGCTTCAATTTAAAACACCCTAGTAAGAAAGTTGGCATAAATTTTGCTTGCTTAGAACAGACTATAAACATTTACCTTATCTGTGTGTAAATGGGAGTAGACTGATTGACTTCTTTTTGTGAATGTCTCCTTAGGCAGTAGTAACAGTGTTTTACCCATATATAATTCTTGGCTTCCCTTTCTACATTTTTTTCCCTCCCACTGATTTTAGTGGCAAGTGTTACAAAAACATTTCATTATATGTAATCTTTATTGTTACAAATAATTATTTTTAAAATCAGAGCCTCAGGTACATTATGATACAGTGTTTATACCAATAACCAGCCATGTTTCCTATTTTTCATCTAATATATTTTAAGAAAACACTGAGTTCTAGTTATGTTTATGCTTTCTCCACAGGCTGCTTTGTACCGCCTCAGTGGAGACTGGAATCCCTTACACATTGATCCTAACTTTGCTAGTCTAGCAGGTGAGCTGCCGATAATACGTATCAATGAAAAATATTAGCTATTCGATATTTAATTAACTAAATAATGTAAAGACACTACTACTTATGACTGGTAGTTTGAGTAACATTTTAAAAATGTTATTTATTACATTTATGCAAAGGATATGGAAAGGTAGGAAATGCGTTCAGAAAATAGTGCACTTGAAATTCAGATTATGGTGGATGGAAGTTCCTGCTAGTGCGAGGTCTAGGATAGGACCATGAGGGTGGGTGTCATGAAGTCGTTGGAGAGAAAGCAAGGAACTGAAAGGTAGGGAAGGATCATCTACCTATGTGGATATTGAGAGGACCCTGGATGATTTCATGGTTACAACTAAAACTAAAAAAACAATTGTGTTTCCAGATCTCTCACATTCTTTTCCTGTTTTTTTGTTTTTGTTTTTGTTTTTTCTTTCTTTATTTTATAATTTCCTCCAGGAAATACTCTTTAAAAAATATCTACTGTGTTTCTTAAAATAGATGGTATAATTCATGCTACTGCAGTCTAAAGACATTTTTAAAGTCCTGAATTAACTATACTTGATTTTTAAACTTTAAAGGAACGTATATCTAACTCAGTGTTCTCTCTTTCCTAGGTTTTGACAAGCCCATATTACATGGATTATGTACATTTGGATTTTCTGCCAGGCGTATTTTACAGCAGTTTGCAGATAATGATGTGTCAAGATTCAAGGCAATTAAGGTAAATGTATATTATTATATAATTTGAATATTACTTCCTCTTTCTATCTTTAGAGAAGAAAAGGGGTTTTACTGATTTAACTTAAAATAGATACTGTACTACAGCAATGTACATTTTTATTATTTCATTGACCTGGCAATCAGCACACTTTCTTTTTGTAGCTATAAATGGCTCTGTTGCACATGCACCAGGAAGGATGCACAGTTGCAATTTTAACATCAGCTGGGTTGCTTTATAAATTAATTAGGTGCATATATATATATATATATGTATCAGTACATATGCCTTGAAAACTCAAGGTTTGCTTTTTTTTTAAACTGTTTTATCATTTTCCTTAATTTAATTAAAAATGTTAAGTGGCTGATTAAGTCCAATAAACATACATCTACAGCAATATAATGACTGTTTGTTGTTTTAACTCTGTACTTTTTAGTTGATTTCAAATTTTTATCCATTATAAGTAACAAAATATCCATGCCCACATTATTTTTGTGTAAGTTTAAGCCAAAAGATGTATGCTTAAAAAAGTTTAAGGCATTGTCAAATAGCTCCGAAAGCTTTTAATTTATTCTTCATGCAGCAGTGCATTGCCTTTGTTAGCACTGATTACTCTCATGCTTTTCGTTTTATTACAACTATTTTTTATTATCCAGTAATATATACACAGAGAAAATAATACAGACAATTATGAAATAAAAAGTGGAATTATTTTGCCCTATATCCTCACCCCAGGCCTCATTCCTCAGACTTAATTTGTACTACTTTTAACTATTTAAGTTGTTCTGAGGTACCTATATAACTTTACCTAATATGATTATGGTTTTATTTCTTGATTTGTCAAGATAAAAAACACTATTTTTTGATTCCATACTTTGAAAGATAAAGAATCGGCTTACTTATGCTAGTTACATCTTTATTTTACTATTTTTTTCATATTATATTTAGGTCTTTTATGAATTTAAATATCTTTAAACCTCGAGTTGTTTTTTCTTTTGTGCTCTCTAATTTGCTTTCCAATTTTTTTCTCCTACAAGTAAAAGAGTTTCCTTTTAAAACATTTTTAACCCCACAACTCTTTTTTAAAGGCTCGTTTTGCAAAACCAGTATATCCAGGACAAACTCTACAAACTGAGATGTGGAAGGAAGGAAACAGAATTCATTTTCAAACCAAGGTATGAATTTTGCTTTGCCACCCTTCTCACATGCTTTGTCTTTGTGTTCCATCTTATCATTTTTTTTTTTTTTTTTGGTTAGTACTATGGATAGAAAATTTCTTTTTGTAACTTTTAATTAAAAATAAGATACATCTTGTCTGGGATTTTCAAAGTTTTTATTTATCAAGCAACACTTTTTTAAAAAAGAAAAAAGAAGTGTTTTGCACCTTGTGTTTTATTTTCTCTTTTATTTTCAACTAAATTGGTACCTATCTGTGTAGCAGTGGCCCAGATATTCTGAAAACCCAACCAACCATGTCTTTTTGGCTCAACTAGTCAATCAAGTCATTGTCAAAATACCATCTTAAAAAATTTAAAGGCATGACTCAGACAGATAGACAGTGAAAACACGACAGAAATCTTTGACTCATTAATGAAGGATCTTGCAATATGATAAAATATGTTCAAAACACAGTTAGAACAACATGTTTATATGGTCCAATAGGAAAGTCATTCTAAAATAATTTTGCAGAGTTAGAGACAAAATTAGCTAATATCCTGCAGAACAATAAAATCTTACCCTTTATGATTTTTCTGTGGACAGAAATCGTATGCATGATTACACAAAAATCCACAAATTAACAAGTACATCACAGAGTCTGGGCCTAGCAAATAGTAAGTGACAAGCCAAATAAAGGTGTACCTCCCTATAGAGTGAGGTTATTTTGGGGTGAGGCTGTTAGCAATGCTCCAGTAAAATACTAAAAGGACATGCAATCATTGTTTTATTTGCAAGTTATTGAAAGACAGTTTTTGTTAACACAGTTGACCAGGGTAATACTTTTTGGCTTGATCATTTCATGCTATATAGAGCATATTAAACAACTCCAATGATAATGGTATTAGCTTTCATTTATTGAGAACCTATAAACTGGCAATAGTATTTTCTTTAATATGCATAATAAATCTGCATGTAAATATAAGAAAATCTAGGTTCCTAAGAAGATCTAATCTAGGTGTCCTAAATAACTTGCTCATGGTCACACAGCAAGTGGTTGAGCTGGGATAGAAACCAGATCAGCATGGCTTCAAAGCTTTGATTCCAGGCCCCAAATATCTTTTTTGTATCATGTTTTCTTTCACAAATAGATAACTCTGCAAAATTCTTCTTACATGGTTGCCTTACTCCTAATTCCTTTCTGTTGGTTGCAGTATCATTTTCCTGCTTAATCTGTACATATTGTTTATTTTACTTTTCAAATTCTTCCTGTCCTTTAGGCTTAAGTTCAAGCTCCACTTTGCTCTTAGAGACAGTCTCTTACTATTCCCCACTTTCCTACCCATACATACACTCAAATTAGTGTTCTCTGTAAGCCTTTGCAGCTAATATCTGTGCCACATATTTTGGAGCCCTCACATTTTCTAATTTGTTTTGTATGAGTAAGTTTTGCTTTTTGATTGAGATTATGAACTCTAAAAGTGTTAAGGACCATGCCTATATTACAGATTTTTATTTTCCTGCAATTCTGGTGATGAATAGTATGTAAATAATTTTATGGATACAAACTTGAAGGGCTAAGAAATGATTAAATGTCTAAATATAAAGTATTCTTGCCATTTTGTTAAATCCTAAGCATGCTGTTTTATCTTTTCAGCATATTTGCTATATTTTTCTTCAGTGATTATCGATATTCTTTTTCTATTAGTTTTAGGACTCCTTCTCTCCCTTCCTCCTTTTCTCACTTTCTCCCTCCCTTCTTCCATTCCTCCTTTCCTTTCTATTCTTAAGATATAAGAAACATTTTAAACCAGTGTTTTAAAATGATTTGTTTGACTTAACAATAATTTACTAAAGTGCATTTTGTGAATTAATTATCTCTTTCCATGCTTTTCAATGTATGTAATTTGAAGTAAAGAGAACAAATTACTTGAAAGGTCTTTTTTCCTCCAAAATATGATGAGATGTAGTCAAGAGAATGATCTTCTTGATTGTTAAAAATCAAAGTTTTAATAAATGCTACCTTAAACTTTAGAAACTTATCCTATACATTTGTAGCAATACCACAATTTTTATGAAAGAATAGCCATTGGAATAATTTGAAATGAGGGACTAGGAATCAGAATTTGAATTCCTTTAATGACCATTTTGATAAAAGCCTATTTAGGCATTTAACTTATGCTGTGTACACTTCCTCTTGAAATAAGACCTGGAATTACTACTTAAAAAACACTATTATGGTTTATTCCTAGCCAATTTTTTTCTATATTAGCAGAACAAATGTACTCTGAGTACCACTGCCTCATGTGACTATTGTGCTATGCCTTTTACTATTTATAAGGATTCAGCATGGACTGAATTCTATTTATAAGAGTTCATCCCCTGATCCCCACTTCCCCCTAAAAAAATGCCCGAAATACCAAGGCCCAGTCTCTATCAGTGTATTTACATTGGAATTTTGGGGGATGGGACCTCACAAGGTTTTTTTTTTTCTAAGGGCTCCAGTTGATTATAAAGCCAGGGTTAATAACAGTTGTATGAAATCAGAAAGCCTTTGTGTTTATTCATCTTGACATTTACTTTATCAGCCTTTTATTTTATCTGGATTATTATATTCTTTTTCATATGAGGAAAAAATATAAATTTTAGAATTTGTACTGTTTCACAGTGAAATTACACTTCCATTGTAATCAGAATAAATCTTTTTTTTTTTTCTTCTCCTCCTGAGGTCCAAGAAACTGGAGACATTGTCATTTCAAATGCATATGTGGACCTTGCACCAACATCTGATACTTCAGCTAAGATACCCTCTGAGGTAGGTTATAAAGATTAGTATCCGGCCGGGCGCGGTGGCTCAAGCCTGTAATCCCAGCACTTTGGGAGGCCGAGGCGGGCGGATCACGAGGTCAGGAGATCGAGACCATCCTGGCTAACATGGTGAAACCCCGTCTCTACTAAAAATACAAAAAACTAGCCGGGCGTGGTGGCGGGCGCCTGTAGTCCCAGCTACTCGGAGGCTGAGGCAGGAGAATGGCCTGAACCTGGGAGGCGGAGCTTGCAGTGAGCCGAGATCGCGCCACTGCACTCCAGCCTGGGTGACACAGCGCGAGACTC